>NW_027258996.1:0-44384 GCF_045791955.1 Oncorhynchus clarkii lewisi | reverse complement strand
TGGTCTGGTCCGGTCAAACCTGGTTCAGTCCGGTCAAACCTGGTTCAGTCTTGTCTTGTCTTGTCTGGTTCGGTCTGGTTCTGGTCCGGTCTGGTTCGGTCTGGTTCTGGTCCGGTCTGGTTCGGTCTGGTTCTGGTCCGGTCTGGTTCGGTTCGGTCTGTTCTGGTCCGGTCCTGGTTCAGTCCGGTCAAACCTGGTTCAGTCCGGTCAAACCTGGTTCAGTCCGGTCAAACCTGGTTCAGTCCGGTCAAACCTGGTTCAGTCCTGTCTGGTCCTGTCGGGTCCTGTCTGGTTCGGGTCTTGTCTTGTCTTGTCTTGTCTTGTCTTGTCTTGTCTTGTCTTGTCTTGTCTTGTCTTGTCTTGTCTTGTCTTGTCTTGTCTTGTCTTGTCTTGTCTTGTCTTGTCTTGTCTTGTCTTGTCTTGTCTTGTCTTGTCTTGTCTTGTCTTGTCTTGTCTTGTCTTGTCTTGTCTTGTCTTGTCTTGTCTTGTCTTGTCTTGTCTTGTCTTGTCTTGTCTTGTCTTGTCTTGTCTTGTCTTGTCTTGTCTTGTCTTGTCTTGTCTTGTCTTGTCTTGTCTTGTCTTGTCTTGTCTTGTCTTGTCCTGTCCTGTCCTGTCCTGTCCTGTCTTGTCTTGTCTTGTCTTGTCTTGTCTTGTCTGTTCCGGTCCTGGTCTGGTCTGGTCTGGTCTGGTCCTGGTCTGGTTCGGTCTGGTCTGTTCTGGTCTGGTTCGTTCTGGTTCGGTTCGGTCTGTTCTGGTCTAGTTCGGTCTGGTTCGGTTCGGTCTGTTCTGGTCTGGTTCGGGTTCTGTCTGGTTCTGTCTGGTCTGGTCTGGTCTGGTCCGGTCCGGTCGGGTCTGGTTCGGTCTAGTCTGGTTCGGTCTGGTCTGGTTCGTTCTGGTTCGGTCTGGTCTGGTTCGGTCTGGTCTGGTCTGGTTCGGTCTGTTCTGGTCTGGTTCTGGTCCGGTCTGGTTCGGTCTGGTTCGGTCTGTTCTGGTCTGGTTCTGGTCCGGTCTGGTTCGGTCTGGTTCTGGTCCGGTCTGGTTCGGTTCGGTCTGTTCTGGTCCGGTCCTGGTCTGGTCCGGTCCTGGTCTGGTCCGGTCAAACCTGGTCTGGTCCGGTCAAACCTGGTTCAGTCCGGTCAAACCTGGTTCAGTCTTGTCTTGTCTTGTCTTGTCTGGTTCGGTCTGGTTCTGGTCCGGTCTGGTTCGGTCTGGTTCTGGTCCGGTCTGGTTCGGTCTGGTTCTGGTCCGGTCTGGTTCGGTCTGGTCTGGTCCGGTCTGGTTCGGTCTGGTTCTGGTCCGGTCTGGTTCGGTCTGGTTCTGGTCCGGTCTGGTTCGGTTCGGTCTGTTCTGGTCCGGTCCTGGTCTGGTCCGGTCCTGGTTCAGTCCGGTCAAACCTGGTTCAGTCCGGTCTTGTCTGGTCTTGTCTTGTCTTGTCTTGTCTTGTCTTGTCTGGTTCGGTCTGGTTCTGGTCCGGTCTGGTTTGGTCTGGTTCGGTCTGGTCTGGTTCGGTCTGGTTCGTTCTGGTCTGGTCCTGTTCTGGTCTGGTCCTGTTCTGTCTGGTCTGGTTCGGTCTGGTCTGGTTCGGTCTGGTTCGGTTCGGTCTGGTTCAGTCCGGTCTGGTTCGGTCTGGTTCTGGTCCGGTCTGGTTCGGTTCGGTCTGTTCTGGTTCGGGTCCGGTCCTGGTCTGGTCCCGGTCCGGTCCGGTCCCGGTCTGGTCTGGTCTGGTCCGGTCCCGGTCTGGTCAAACCTGGTTCAGTCTGGTCAAACCTGGTTCAGTCTGGTCAAACCTGGTTCAGTCTGGTCAAACCTGGTTCAGTCTGGTCAAACCTGGTTCAGTCTGGTCAAACCTGGTTCAGTCTGGGTCTTGTCTTGTCTTGTCTTGTCTTGTCTGTTCCGGTCCTGGTCTGGTCCGGTCCTGGTCTGGTCCGGTCCTGGTCCTGGTCTGGTTCGGTCTGGTCTGGTTTGGTCTGGTTCGGTCTGGTCTGGTTCGGTCTGGTTCGTTCTGGTCTGGTCCTGTTCTGGTCTGGTCCTGTTCTGTCTGGTCTGGTTCGGTCCGGGTCTTGTCTGGTCTGGTCTGGTTCGGTCCTGGTCTTGTCTGGTCTGGTCTGGTCCGGTCCCGGTCTGGTCCGGTCCCGGTCTGGTCAAACCTGGTTCAGTCTGGTCAAACCTGGTTCAGTCTGGTCAAACCTGGTTCAGTCTGGTCAAACCTGGTTCAGTCTGGTCAAACCTGGTTCAGTCTGGGTCTTGTCTTGTCTTGTCTTGTCTTGTCTTGTCTTGTCTTGTCTGTTCCGGTCCTGGTCTGGTCTGGTCCTGGTCTGGTTCGGTCTGGTCTGGTTTGGTCTGGTTCGGTCTGGTTCGTTCTGGTCTGGTTCGTTCTGGTCTGGTTCGGTCTGGTCTGGTTCGGTCTGTTCTGGTTCTGGTCTGGTCCTGGTCTGGTTCGGTCTGGTCCGGTCCTGGTCTGGTTCGGTCTGGTTCGGTCTGGTCTGGTTCGGTCTGGTTCGGTTCAGTCTGGTCTGGTCTGGTTCGGTTCGGTCTGGTCTGGTTCGGTCTGGTCCGGTCCTGGTCTGGTCAAATCTGGTTCGGTCTGGTTCGGTTCGGTCTCGTTCTGGTCTAGTTCTGGTTCGTTCTGGTCTAGTTCTGGTTCGGGTCTGGTCTTGTTCGGTCTGGTTCGGTCTGGTCTGTTCTGGTCTGTTCTGGTCTGGTTCGGTCTGGTCCGGTCCTGGTCTGGTTCGGTCTGGTCTGGTCAAATCTGGTCTGGTTCGGTCTTGTCTTGTCTGGTTCTGTCTGTTCTGGTCTGGTTCGGTCTGGTTCGGTCTGTTCTGGTCTGGCTCTGTCTGGTTCGGTCTGGTCCGGTTCGGTCTGGTCCGGTCTGGTTCGGTCTGGTTCGGTCTAGTCTGGTCCTGGTCTGGTCCGGTCTGGTTCGGTCTGGTTCGGGTCTGGTCTGGTCTGGTCTTTTTCGGTCTGGTTCGGTCTGGTCTGGTCTGGTCTGGTCTAGTTCGGTCTGGTCTGGTTCGGCTGGTTCGGGTCTGGTCTGGTTCGGTCTGGTCTGGTTGGGTCTGTCTGGTTGGGTCTGGTTCGGTCTGGTCTGGTTCAGTCTGGTCTGGTTCAGTCTGGTCTGGTTCAGTCTTGTCTGGTTCAGTCTTGTCTTGTCTTGTCTTGTCTTGTCTTGTCTTGTCTTGTCTGTTCCGGTCCTGGTCTGGTCCTGTTCTGGTCTGGGTCTGGTCCGGTCTGGTTCGGTTCGGTCTGTTCTGGTTCGGGTCCGGTCTGGTTCGGTTCGGTCTGTTCTGGTCTGGTTCGGTCCGGTCTGGTTCGGTCCGGTCCTGGTCTTGTCTGGTCTGGTCTGGTCCGGGTCTGGTCAAACCTGGTTCAGTCTGGTCAAACCTGGTTCAGTCTGGTCAAACCTGGTTCAGTCTGGTCAAACCTGGTTCAGTCTGGTCAAACCTGGTTCAGTCTGGTCAAACCTGGTTCAGTCTTGTCTTGTCTTGTCTTGTCTTGTCTTGTCTGTTCCGGTCCTGGTCTGGTCCGGTCCTGGTCTGGTCCGGTCAAACCTGGTTCAGTCCGGTCAAACCTGGTTCAGTCTGGTTCTGGTCCGGTCTGGTTCGGTCTGGTTCTGGTCCGGTCTGGTTCGGTCTGGTTCTGGTCCGGTCTGGTTCGGTCTGGTTCTGGTCCGGTCTGGTTCGGTCTGGTTCTGGTCCGGTCTGGTTCGGTCTGGTTCTGGTCCGGTCTGGTTCGGTCTGGTCTGGTCCGGTCTGGTTCGGTTCGGTCTGGTTCTGGTCCGGTCCTGGTTCAGTCCGGTCAAACCTGGTTCAGTCCGGTCAAACCTGGTTCAGTCCGGTCAAACCTGGTTCAGTCCGGTCAAACCTGGTTCAGTCTTGTCTGGTCCGGTCTGGTCCTGTCTGGTTCGGGTCTGGTCCTGTCTGGTTCGGGTCTTGTCCGGTCTGGTTCGGTTCGGTCTGTTCTGGTCCGGTCCTGGTTCAGTCCGGTCAAACCTGGTTCAGTCCGGTCAAACCTGGTTCAGTCTGGTCAAACCTGGTTCAGTCTGGTCAAACCTGGTTCAGTCTGGTCAAACCTGGTTCAGTCTGGTCAAACCTGGTTCAGTCTGGGTCTTGTCTTGTCTTGTCTTGTCTTGTCTGTTCCGGTCCTGGTCTGGTCCGGTCCTGGTCTGGTCCGGTCCTGGTCCTGGTCTGGTTCGGTCTGGTCTGGTTTGGTCTGGTTCGGTCTGGTCTGGTTCGGTCTGGTTCGTTCTGGTCTGGTCCTGTTCTGGTCTGGTCCTGTTCTGTCTGGTCTGGTTCGGTCCGGGTCTTGTCTGGTCTGGTCTGGTTCGGTCCTGGTCTTGTCTGGTCTGGTCTGGTCCGGTCCCGGTCTGGTCCGGTCCCGGTCTGGTCAAACCTGGTTCAGTCTGGTCAAACCTGGTTCAGTCTGGTCAAACCTGGTTCAGTCTGGTCAAACCTGGTTCAGTCTGGTCAAACCTGGTTCAGTCTGGGTCTTGTCTTGTCTTGTCTTGTCTTGTCTTGTCTTGTCTTGTCTTGTCTCCGTTCCGGTCCTGGTCTGGTCTGGTCCTGGTCTGGTTCGGTCTGGTCTGGTTTGGTCTGGTTCGGTCTGGTTCGTTCTGGTCTGGTTCGTTCTGGTCTGGTTCGGTCTGGTCTGGTTCGGTCTGTTCTGGTTCTGGTCTGGTCCTGGTCTGGTTCGGTCTGGTCCGGTCCTGGTCTGGTTCGGTCTGGTTCGGTCTGGTCTGGTTCGGTCTGGTTCGGTTCAGTCTGGTCTGGTCTGGTTCGGTTCGGTCTGGTCTGGTTCGGTCTGGTCCGGTCCTGGTCTGGTCAAATCTGGTTCGGTCTGGTTCGGTTCGGTCTCGTTCTGGTCTAGTTCTGGTTCGTTCTGGTCTAGTTCTGGTTCGGGTCTGGTCTTGTTCGGTCTGGTTCGGTCTGGTCTGTTCTGGTCTGTTCTGGTCTGGTTCGGTCTGGTCCGGTCCTGGTCTGGTTCGGTCTGGTCAAATCTGGTCTGGTTCGGTCTTGTCTTGTCTGGTTCTGTCTGTTCTGGTCTGGTTCGGTCTGGTTCGGTCTGTTCTGGTCTGGCTCTGTCTGGTTCGGTCTGGTCCGGTTCGGTCTGGTCCGGTCTGGTTCGGTCTGGTTCGGTCTAGTCTGGTCCTGGTCTGGTCCGGTCTGGTTCGGTCTGGTTCGGGTCTGGTCTGGTCTGGTCTTTTTCGGTCTGGTTCGGGTCTGGTCTGGTCTGGTTCGGTCTGGTCTGGTCTGGTCTGGTCTAGTTCGGTCTGGTCTGGTTCGGCTGGTTCGGGTCTGGTCTGGTTCGGTCTGGTCTGGTTGGGTCTGTCTGGTTGGGTCTGGTTCGGTCTGGTCTGGTTCAGTCTGGTCTGGTTCAGTCTGGTCTGGTTCAGTCTTGTCTGGTTCAGTCTTGTCTTGTCTTGTCTTGTCTTGTCTTGTCTTGTCTTGTCTGTTCCGGTCCTGGTCTGGTCCTGTTCTGGTCTGGTTCTGGTCCGGTCTGGTTCGGTTCGGTCTGTTCTGGTTCGGGTCCGGTCTGGTTCGGTTCGGTCTGTTCTGGTCTGGTTCGGTCCGGTCTGGTTCGGTCCGGTCCTGGTCTTGTCTGGTCTGGTCTGGTCCGGGTCTGGTCAAACCTGGTTCAGTCTGGTCAAACCTGGTTCAGTCTGGTCAAACCTGGTTCAGTCTGGTCAAACCTGGTTCAGTCTGGTCAAACCTGGTTCAGTCTGGTCAAACCTGGTTCAGTCTTGTCTTGTCTTGTCTTGTCTTGTCTTGTCTGTTCCGGTCCTGGTCTGGTCCGGTCCTGGTCTGGTCCGGTCAAACCTGGTTCAGTCCGGTCAAACCTGGTTCAGTCTGGTTCTGGTCCGGTCTGGTTCGGTCTGGTTCTGGTCCGGTCTGGTTCGGTCTGGTTCTGGTCCGGTCTGGTTCGGTCTGGTTCTGGTCCGGTCTGGTTCGGTCTGGTTCTGGTCCGGTCTGGTTCGGTCTGGTTCTGGTCCGGTCTGGTTCGGTCTGGTTCTGGTCCGGTCTGGTTCGGTTCGGTCTGTTCTGGTCCGGTCCTGGTTCAGTCCGGTCAAACCTGGTTCAGTCCGGTCAAACCTGGTTCAGTCCGGTCAAACCTGGTTCAGTCCGGTCAAACCTGGTTCAGTCTTGTCTGGTCCGGTCTGGTCCTGTCTGGTTCGGGTCTGGTCCTGTCTGGTTCGGGTCTTGTCCGGTCTGGTTCGGTTCGGTCTGTTCTGGTCCGGTCCTGGTTCAGTCCGGTCAAACCTGGTTCAGTCCGGTCAAACCTGGTTCAGTCTGGTCAAACCTGGTTCAGTCTGGTCAAACCTGGTTCAGTCTGGTCAAACCTGGTTCAGTCTGGTCAAACCTGGTTCAGTCTGGGTCTTGTCTTGTCTTGTCTTGTCTTGTCTGTTCCGGTCCTGGTCTGGTCCGGTCCTGGTCTGGTCCGGTCCTGGTCCTGGTCTGGTTCGGTCTGGTCTGGTTTGGTCTGGTTCGGTCTGGTCTGGTTCGGTCTGGTTCGTTCTGGTCTGGTCCTGTTCTGGTCTGGTCCTGTTCTGTCTGGTCTGGTTCGGTCCGGGTCTTGTCTGGTCTGGTCTGGTTCGGTCCTGGTCTTGTCTGGTCTGGTCTGGTCCGGTCCCGGTCTGGTCCGGTCCCGGTCTGGTCAAACCTGGTTCAGTCTGGTCAAACCTGGTTCAGTCTGGTCAAACCTGGTTCAGTCTGGTCAAACCTGGTTCAGTCTGGTCAAACCTGGTTCAGTCTGGGTCTTGTCTTGTCTTGTCTTGTCTTGTCTTGTCTTGTCTTGTCTTGTCTGTTCCGGTCCTGGTCTGGTCTGGTCCTGGTCTGGTTCGGTCTGGTCTGGTTTGGTCTGGTTCGGTCTGGTTCGTTCTGGTCTGGTTCGTTCTGGTCTGGTTCGGTCTGGTCTGGTTCGGTCTGTTCTGGTTCTGGTCTGGTCCTGGTCTGGTTCGGTCTGGTCCGGTCCTGGTCTGGTTCGGTCTGGTTCGGTCTGGTCTGGTTCGGTCTGGTTCGGTTCAGTCTGGTCTGGTCTGGTTCGGTTCGGTCTGGTCTGGTTCGGTCTGGTCCGGTCCTGGTCTGGTCAAATCTGGTTCGGTCTGGTTCGGTTCGGTCTCGTTCTGGTCTAGTTCTGGTTCGTTCTGGTCTAGTTCTGGTTCGGGTCTGGTCTTGTTCGGTCTGGTTCGGTCTGGTCTGTTCTGGTCTGTTCTGGTCTGGTTCGGTCTGGTCCGGTCCTGGTCTGGTTCGGTCTGGTCTGGTCAAATCTGGTCTGGTTCGGTCTTGTCTTGTCTGGTTCTGTCTGTTCTGGTCTGGTTCGGTCTGGTTCGGTCTGTTCTGGTCTGGCTCTGTCTGGTTCGGTCTGGTCCGGTTCGGTCTGGTCCGGTCTGGTTCGGTCTGGTTCGGTCTAGTCTGGTCCTGGTCTGGTCCGGTCTGGTTCGGTCTGGTTCGGGTCTGGTCTGGTCTGGTCTTTTTCGGTCTGGTTCGGGTCTGGTCTGGTCTGGTTCGGTCTGGTCTGGTCTGGTCTGGTCTAGTTCGGTCTGGTCTGGTTCGGCTGGTTCGGGTCTGGTCTGGTTCGGTCTGGTCTGGTTGGGTCTGTCTGGTTGGGTCTGGTTCGGTCTGGTCTGGTTCAGTCTGGTCTGGTTCAGTCTGGTCTGGTTCAGTCTTGTCTGGTTCAGTCTTGTCTTGTCTTGTCTTGTCTTGTCTTGTCTTGTCTGTTCCGGTCCTGGTCTGGTCCTGTTCTGGTCTGGTTCTGGTCCGGTCTGGTTCGGTTCGGTCTGTTCTGGTTCGGGTCCGGTCTGGTTCGGTTCGGTCTGTTCTGGTCTGGTTCGGTCCGGTCTGGTTCGGTCCGGTCCTGGTCTTGTCTGGTCTGGTCTGGTCCGGGTCTGGTCAAACCTGGTTCAGTCTGGTCAAACCTGGTTCAGTCTGGTCAAACCTGGTTCAGTCTGGTCAAACCTGGTTCAGTCTGGTCAAACCTGGTTCAGTCTGGTCAAACCTGGTTCAGTCTTGTCTTGTCTTGTCTTGTCTTGTCTTGTCTGTTCCGGTCCTGGTCTGGTCCGGTCCTGGTCTGGTCCGGTCAAACCTGGTTCAGTCCGGTCAAACCTGGTTCAGTCTGGTTCTGGTCCGGTCTGGTTCGGTCTGGTTCTGGTCCGGTCTGGTTCGGTCTGGTTCTGGTCCGGTCTGGTTCGGTCTGGTTCTGGTCCGGTCTGGTTCGGTCTGGTTCTGGTCCGGTCTGGTTCGGTCTGGTTCTGGTCCGGTCTGGTTCGGTCTGGTTCTGGTCCGGTCTGGTTCGGTTCGGTCTGTTCTGGTCCGGTCCTGGTTCAGTCCGGTCAAACCTGGTTCAGTCCGGTCAAACCTGGTTCAGTCCGGTCAAACCTGGTTCAGTCCGGTCAAACCTGGTTCAGTCTTGTCTGGTCCGGTCTGGTCCTGTCTGGTTCGGGTCTGGTCCTGTCTGGTTCGGGTCTTGTCCGGTCTGGTTCGGTTCGGTCTGTTCTGGTCCGGTCCTGGTTCAGTCCGGTCAAACCTGGTTCAGTCCGGTCAAACCTGGTTCAGTCTGGTCAAACCTGGTTCAGTCTGGTCAAACCTGGTTCAGTCTGGTCAAACCTGGTTCAGTCTGGGTCTTGTCTTGTCTTGTCTTGTCTTGTCTGTTCCGGTCCTGGTCTGGTCCGGTCCTGGTCTGGTCCGGTCCTGGTCCTGGTCTGGTTCGGTCTGGTCTGGTTTGGTCTGGTTCGGTCTGGTCTGGTTCGGTCTGGTTCGTTCTGGTCTGGTCCTGTTCTGGTCTGGTCCTGTTCTGTCTGGTCTGGTTCGGTCCGGGTCTTGTCTGGTCTGGTCTGGTTCGGTCCTGGTCTTGTCTGGTCTGGTCTGGTCCGGTCCCGGTCTGGTCCGGTCCCGGTCTGGTCAAACCTGGTTCAGTCTGGTCAAACCTGGTTCAGTCTGGTCAAACCTGGTTCAGTCTGGTCAAACCTGGTTCAGTCTGGTCAAACCTGGTTCAGTCTGGGTCTTGTCTTGTCTTGTCTTGTCTTGTCTTGTCTTGTCTTGTCTGTTCCGGTCCTGGTCTGGTCTGGTCCTGGTCTGGTTCGGTCTGGTCTGGTTTGGTCTGGTTCGGTCTGGTTCGTTCTGGTCTGGTTCGTTCTGGTCTGGTTCGGTCTGGTCTGGTTCGGTCTGTTCTGGTTCTGGTCTGGTCCTGGTCTGGTTCGGTCTGGTCCGGTCCTGGTCTGGTTCGGTCTGGTTCGGTCTGGTCTGGTTCGGTCTGGTTCGGTTCAGTCTGGTCTGGTCTGGTTCGGTTCGGTCTGGTCTGGTTCGGTCTGGTCCGGTCCTGGTCTGGTCAAATCTGGTTCGGTCTGGTTCGGTTCGGTCTCGTTCTGGTCTAGTTCTGGTTCGTTCTGGTCTAGTTCTGGTTCGGGTCTGGTCTTGTTCGGTCTGGTTCGGTCTGGTCTGTTCTGGTCTGTTCTGGTCTGGTTCGGTCTGGTCCGGTCCTGGTCTGGTTCGGTCTGGTCTGGTCAAATCTGGTCTGGTTCGGTCTTGTCTTGTCTGGTTCTGTCTGTTCTGGTCTGGTTCGGTCTGGTTCGGTCTGTTCTGGTCTGGCTCTGTCTGGTTCGGTCTGGTCCGGTTCGGTCTGGTCCGGTCTGGTTCGGTCTGGTTCGGTCTAGTCTGGTCCTGGTCTGGTCCGGTCTGGTTCGGTCTGGTTCGGGTCTGGTCTGGTCTGGTCTTTTTCGGTCTGGTTCGGGTCTGGTCTGGTCTGGTTCGGTCTGGTCTGGTCTGGTCTGGTCTGGTTCGGCTGGTTCGGGTCTGGTCTGGTTCGGTCTGGTCTGGTTGGGTCTGTCTGGTTGGGTCTGGTTCGGTCTGGTCTGGTTCAGTCTGGTCTGGTTCAGTCTTGTCTGGTTCAGTCTTGTCTTGTCTTGTCTTGTCTTGTCTTGTCTTGTCTGTTCCGGTCCTGGTCTGGTCCTGTTCTGGTCTGGTTCTGGTCCGGTCTGGTTCGGTTCGGTCTGTTCTGGTTCGGGTCTGGTCTGGTTCGGTTCGGTCTGTTCTGGTCTGGTTCGGTCCGGTCCTGGTCTTGTCTGGTCTGGTCTGGTCCGGGTCTGGTCAAACCTGGTTCAGTCTGGTCAAACCTGGTTCAGTCTGGTCAAACCTGGTTCAGTCTGGTCAAACCTGGTTCAGTCTGGTCAAACCTGGTTCAGTCTGGTCAAACCTGTCTTGTCTTGTCTTGTCTTGTCTTGTCTTGTCTTGTCTTGTCTTGTCTTGTCTTGTCTTGTCTTGTCTTGTCTTGTCTTGTCTTGTCTTGTCTTGTCTTGTCTTGTCTTGTCTTGTCTTGTCTTGTCTTGTCTTGTCTTGTCTGTTCCGGTCCTGGTCTGGTCCGGTCCTGGTCTGGTCCGGTCAAACCTGGTTCAGTCCGGTCAAACCTGGTTCAGTCTGGTTCTGGTCCGGTCTGGTTCGGTCTGGTTCTGGTCCGGTCTGGTTCGGTCTGGTTCTGGTCCGGTCTGGTTCGGTCTGGTTCTGGTCCGGTCTGGTTCGGTCTGGTTCTGGTCCGGTCTGGTTCGGTCTGGTTCTGGTCCGGTCTGGTTCGGTCTGGTTCTGGTCCGGTCTGGTTCGGTTCGGTCTGTTCTGGTCCGGTCCTGGTTCAGTCCGGTCAAACCTGGTTCAGTCCGGTCAAACCTGGTTCAGTCCGGTCAAACCTGGTTCAGTCCGGTCAAACCTGGTTCAGTCTTGTCTGGTCCGGTCTGGTCCTGTCTGGTTCGGGTCTGGTCCTGTCTGGTTCGGGTCTTGTCCGGTCTGGTTCGGTTCGGTCTGTTCTGGTCCGGTCCTGGTTCAGTCCGGTCAAACCTGGTTCAGTCCGGTCAAACCTGGTTCAGTCTGGTCAAACCTGGTTCAGTCTGGTCAAACCTGGTTCAGTCTGGTCAAACCTGGTTCAGTCTGGTCAAACCTGGTTCAGTCTGGGTCTTGTCTTGTCTTGTCTTGTCTTGTCTGTTCCGGTCCTGGTCTGGTCCGGTCCTGGTCTGGTCCGGTCCTGGTCCTGGTCTGGTTCGGTCTGGTCTGGTTTGGTCTGGTTCGGTCTGGTCTGGTTCGGTCTGGTTCGTTCTGGTCTGGTCCTGTTCTGGTCTGGTCCTGTTCTGTCTGGTCTGGTTCGGTCCGGGTCTTGTCTGGTCTGGTCTGGTTCGGTCCTGGTCTTGTCTGGTCTGGTCTGGTCCGGTCCCGGTCTGGTCCGGTCCCTGGTCTCTGGTCAAACCTGGTTCAGTCTGGTCAAACCTGGTTCAGTCTGGTCAAACCTGGTTCAGTCTGGTCAAACCTGGTTCAGTCTGGGTCTTGTCTTGTCTTGTCTTGTCTTGTCTTGTCTTGTCTGTTCCGGTCCTGGTCTGGTCTGGTCCTGGTCTGGTTCGGTCTGGTCTGGTTTGGTCTGGTTCGGTCTGGTTCGTTCTGGTCTGGTTCGTTCTGGTCTGGTTCGGTCTGGTCTGGTTCGGTCTGTTCTGGTTCTGGTCTGGTCCTGGTCTGGTTCGGTCTGGTCCGGTCCTGGTCTGGTTCGGTCTGGTTCGGTCTGGTCTGGTTCGGTCTGGTTCGGTTCAGTCTGGTCTGGTCTGGTTCGGTTCGGTCTGGTCTGGTTCGGTCTGGTCCGGTCCTGGTCTGGTCAAATCTGGTTCGGTCTGGTTCGGTTCGGTCTCGTTCTGGTCTAGTTCTGGTTCGTTCTGGTCTAGTTCTGGTTCGGGTCTGGTCTTGTTCGGTCTGGTTCGGTCTGGTCTGTTCTGGTCTGTTCTGGTCTGGTTCGGTCTGGTCCGGTCCTGGTCTGGTTCGGTCTGGTCTGGTCAAATCTGGTCTGGTTCGGTCTTGTCTTGTCTGGTTCTGTCTGTTCTGGTCTGGTTCGGTCTGGTTCGGTCTGTTCTGGTCTGGCTCTGTCTGGTTCGGTCTGGTCCGGTTCGGTCTGGTCCGGTCTGGTTCGGTCTGGTTCGGTCTAGTCTGGTCCTGGTCTGGTCCGGTCTGGTTCGGTCTGGTTCGGGTCTGGTCTGGTCTGGTCTTTTTCGGTCTGGTTCGGGTCTGGTCTGGTCTGGTTCGGTCTGGTCTGGTCTGGTCTGGTCTGGTTCGGCTGGTTCGGGTCTGGTCTGGTTCGGTCTGGTCTGGTTGGGTCTGTCTGGTTGGGTCTGGTTCGGTCTGGTCTGGTTCAGTCTGGTCTGGTTCAGTCTTGTCTGGTTCAGTCTTGTCTTGTCTTGTCTTGTCTTGTCTTGTCTTGTCTGTTCCGGTCCTGGTCTGGTCCTGTTCTGGTCTGGTTCTGGTCCGGTCTGGTTCGGTTCGGTCTGTTCTGGTTCGGGTCTGGTCTGGTTCGGTTCGGTCTGTTCTGGTCTGGTTCGGTCCGGTCCTGGTCTTGTCTGGTCTGGTCTGGTCTGGGTCTGGTCAAACCTGGTTCAGTCTGGTCAAACCTGGTTCAGTCTGGTCAAACCTGGTTCAGTCTGGTCAAACCTGGTTCAGTCTGGTCAAACCTGGTTCAGTCTGGTCAAACCGGGTCTTGTCTTGTCTTGTCTTGTCTTGTCTTGTCTTGTCTTGTCTTGTCTTGTCTTGTCTTGTCTTGTCGTGTCTTGTCTTGTCTTGTCTTGTCTTGTCTTGTCTTGTCTTGTCTTGTCCGGTCCTGGTCTGGTCCGGTCCTGGTCTGGTTCGGTCTGGTCTGGTTTGGTCTGGTTCGGTCTGGTTCGTTCTGGTCTGGTTCGTTCTGGTCTGGTTCGTTCTGGTCTGGTCTGGTTCGGTCTGGTCTGGTTCGGGTCTGGTCTGGTTCGGTCTGGTTCGGTTCGGTCTGGTCTGGTCTGGTTCGTTCTGGTCTGGTTCGGTCTGGTCTGGTTCGGGTCAGGTTCGGTCTGGTCTGGTTCGGTCTGGTTCGTTCTGGTTCGGTTCAGTCTGGTCTGGCTCTGTCTGGTTCGGTCTGGTCTGGTTTGATCTGGTCCGGTCTGGTTCGGTCTGGTTCGGTCTAGTCTGGTCCTGGTCTGGTCTGGTTCGGTCTGGTTCGTTCTGTTCTGGTCTGGTTCGGTCTGGTTCGGTCTGGTTTGTTCTGGTCTGATCTGGTTGGGTCTGGTTCGGTCTGGTTTGTTCTGGTCTGATCTGGTTGGGTCTGGTTCGGTTCGGTCTGGTCTGGTCTTGTCTGTTCTGGTTCGTTCTGGTTCGGTTCGGTCTGTTCTGGTCTAGTTCGGGTTCTGTCTGGTTCTGTCTGGTCTGGTCTGGTCTGGTCCGGTCCGGTCGGGTCTGGTTCGGTCTAGTCTGGGTCTGGTCTGGTTCGTTCTGGTTCGGTCTGGTCTGGTTCGGTCTGGTTCGGTCTGTTCTGGTCTGGTTCTGGTCCGGTCAGGTTCGGTCTGGTTCGGTCTGTTCTGGTCTGGTTCTGGTCCGGTCTGGTTCGGTCTGGTTCGGTCTGGTCCGGTCTGGTTCTGGTCCGGTCTGGTTCGGTCTGGTTCTGGTCCGGTCTGGTTCGGTTCGGTCTGTTCTGGTTCGGGTCCGGTCCTGGTCCGGTCCTGGTCTGGTCCGGTCCCGGTCTGGTCAAACCTGGTTCAGTCTGGTCAAACCTGGTTCAGTCTGGTCAAACCTGGTTCAGTCTGGTCAAACCTTGTCTTGTCTTGTCAAGTCTTGTCTTGTCTTGTCTTGTCTGTTCCGGTCCTGGTCTGGTCCGGTCCTGGTCTGGTCTGGTCTGGTCCTGGTCTGGTTCGGTCTGGTCTGGTTTGGTCTGGTTCGGTCTGGTTCGTTCTGGTCTGGTTCGTTCTGGTCTGGTTCGGTCTGGTCTGGTTCGGCTGGTTCTGGTTCGGGTCTGGTCTGGTTCGGTCTGGTTGGGTCTGTCTGGTTGGGTCTGTCTGGTCTGGTCTGGTTCGGTCTGGGTCTGTCTGGTTCTGTCTGGTTCGGGTCTGGTCCGGTTCGGGTCTGGTCCGGTTCGGGTCTGGTCTGGTTCGGGTCTGGTCCGGTTCGGGTCTGGTCTGGTTTGGTCTGGTTCGGTCTGGTTTGTTCTGGTCTGATCTGGTTCGGTCTGGTTCGTTCTGGTCTGGTCTGGTTCGGTCTGGTCTGGTTCGGGTCTGGTCTTGTTCGGTCTGGTCTGGTTCGGTCTGGTTCGGTTCGGTCTGGTCTGGTCTGGTTCGGTCTGGCCTGGTCTGGTTCGGTCTGGTTCGTTCTGGTCTGGTTCGGTCTGGTTCGTTCTGGTCTGGTCTGGTTCGGTCTGGTTCGGTCTAGTCTGGTCCTGGTCTGGTCTGGTTCGGTCTGGTTCGTTCTGGTCTGGTCTGGTTCGGTCTGGTTCGGTCTGGTTTGTTCTGGTCTGATCTGGTTGGGTCTGGTTCGGTCTGGTCTGGCTCGGTCTGTTCCGGTCCGGTTCGTTCTGGTCTGGTCTGGTTCGGTCTGGTTCGTTCTGGTCTGGTCTGGTTCGGTCTGGTCTGGTTCGGGTCTGGTCTGGTTCGGTCTGGTTCGTTCTGGTTCGGTTCAGTCTGGTCTGGCTCTGTCTGGTTCGGTCTGGTCTGGTTTGATCTGGTCCGGTCTGGTTCGGTCTGGTTCGCTCTGGTCTGGTTTGGTCTGGTTCGGTCTGGTTCGTTCTGGTCTGGTTCGTTCTGGTTCGGTTCGGTCTGTTCTGGTCTAGTTCGGTCTGGTTCGGTTCGGTCTGTTCTGGTCTGGTTCGGGTTCTGTCTGGTTCTGTCTGGTCTGGTCTGGTCTGGTCCGGTCCGGTCGGGTCTGGTTCGGTCTAGTCTGGTTCGGTCTGGTCTGGTTCGTTCTGGTTCGGTCTGGTCTGGTTCGGTCTGGTCTGGTCTGGTTCGGTCTGTTCTGGTCTGGTTCTGGTCCGGTCTGGTTCGGTCTGGTTCGGTCTGTTCTGGTCTGGTTCTGGTCCGGTCTGGTTCGGTCTGGTTCTGGTCCGGTCTGGTTCGGTTCGGTCTGTTCTGGTCCGGTCCTGGTCTGGTCCGGTCCTGGTCTGGTCCGGTCAAACCTGGTTCAGTCCGGTCAAACCTGGTTCAGTCTTGTCTTGTCTTGTCTTGTCTGGTTCGGTCTGGTTCTGGTCCGGTCTGGTTCGGTCTGGTTCTGGTCCGGTCTGGTTCGGTCTGGTTCTGGTCCGGTCTGGTTCGGTCTGGTTCTGGTCCGGTCTGGTTCGGTCTGGTTCTGGTCCGGTCTGGTTCGGTCTGGTTCTGGTCCGGTCTGGTTCGGTTCGGTCTGTTCTGGTCCGGTCCTGGTCTGGTCCGGTCCTGGTTCAGTCCGGTCAAACCTGGTTCAGTCCGGTCAAACCTGGTTCAGTCTTGTCTTGTCTTGTCTTGTCTGGTTCGGTCTGGTTCTGGTCCGGTCTGGTTTGGTCTGGTTCGGTCTGGTCTGGTTCGGTCTGGTTCGTTCTGGTCTGGTCCTGTTCTGGTCTGGTCCTGTTCTGTCTGGTCTGGTTCGGTCTGGTCTGGTTCGGTCTGGTTCGGTTCGGTCTGGTTCAGTCCGGTCTGGTTCGGTCTGGTTCTGGTCCGGTCTGGTTCGGTTCGGTCTGTTCTGGTTCGGGTCCGGTCCTGGTCTGGTCCCGGTCCGGTCCGGTCCCGGTCTGGTCTGGTCTGGTCCGGTCCCGGTCTGGTCAAACCTGGTTCAGTCTGGTCAAACCTGGTTCAGTCTGGTCAAACCTGGTTCAGTCTGGTCAAACCTGGTTCAGTCTGGTCAAACCTGGTTCAGTCTGGTCAAACCTGGTTCAGTCTGGGTCTTGTCTTGTCTTGTCTTGTCTTGTCTGTTCCGGTCCTGGTCTGGTCCGGTCCTGGTCTGGTCCGGTCCTGGTCCTGGTCTGGTTCGGTCTGGTCTGGTTTGGTCTGGTTCGGTCTGGTCTGGTTCGGTCTGGTTCGTTCTGGTCTGGTCCTGTTCTGGTCTGGTCCTGTTCTGTCTGGTCTGGTTCGGTCCGGGTCTTGTCTGGTCTGGTCTGGTTCGGTCCTGGTCTTGTCTGGTCTGGTCTGGTCCGGTCCCGGTCTGGTCCGGTCCCGGTCTGGTCAAACCTGGTTCAGTCTGGTCAAACCTGGTTCAGTCTGGTCAAACCTGGTTCAGTCTGGTCAAACCTGGTTCAGTCTGGTCAAACCTGGTTCAGTCTGGGTCTTGTCTTGTCTTGTCTTGTCTTGTCTTGTCTTGTCTTGTCTTGTCTGTTCCGGTCCTGGTCTGGTCTGGTCCTGGTCTGGTTCGGTCTGGTCTGGTTTGGTCTGGTTCGGTCTGGTTCGTTCTGGTCTGGTTCGTTCTGGTCTGGTTCGGTCTGGTCTGGTTCGGTCTGTTCTGGTTCTGGTCTGGTCCTGGTCTGGTTCGGTCTGGTCCGGTCCTGGTCTGGTTCGGTCTGGTTCGGTCTGGTCTGGTTCGGTCTGGTTCGGTTCAGTCTGGTCTGGTCTGGTTCGGTTCGGTCTGGTCTGGTTCGGTCTGGTCCGGTCCTGGTCTGGTCAAATCTGGTTCGGTCTGGTTCGGTTCGGTCTCGTTCTGGTCTAGTTCTGGTTCGTTCTGGTCTAGTTCTGGTTCGGGTCTGGTCTTGTTCGGTCTGGTTCGGTCTGGTCTGTTCTGGTCTGTTCTGGTCTGGTTCGGTCTGGTCCGGTCCTGGTCTGGTTCGGTCTGGTCTGGTCAAATCTGGTCTGGTTCGGTCTTGTCTTGTCTGGTTCTGTCTGTTCTGGTCTGGTTCGGTCTGGTTCGGTCTGTTCTGGTCTGGCTCTGTCTGGTTCGGTCTGGTCCGGTTCGGTCTGGTCCGGTCTGGTTCGGTCTGGTTCGGTCTAGTCTGGTCCTGGTCTGGTCCGGTCTGGTTCGGTCTGGTTCGGGTCTGGTCTGGTCTGGTCTTTTTCGGTCTGGTTCGGGTCTGGTCTGGTCTGGTTCGGTCTGGTCTGGTCTGGTCTGGTCTAGTTCGGTCTGGTCTGGTTCGGCTGGTTCGGGTCTGGTCTGGTTCGGTCTGGTCTGGTTGGGTCTGTCTGGTTGGGTCTGGTTCGGTCTGGTCTGGTTCAGTCTGGTCTGGTTCAGTCTGGTCTGGTTCAGTCTTGTCTGGTTCAGTCTTGTCTTGTCTTGTCTTGTCTTGTCTTGTCTTGTCTTGTCTTGTCTGTTCCGGTCCTGGTCTGGTCCTGTTCTGGTCTGGTTCTGGTCCGGTCTGGTTCGGTTCGGTCTGTTCTGGTTCGGGTCCGGTCTGGTTCGGTTCGGTCTGTTCTGGTCTGGTTCGGTCCGGTCTGGTTCGGTCCGGTCCTGGTCTTGTCTGGTCTGGTCTGGTCCGGGTCTGGTCAAACCTGGTTCAGTCTGGTCAAACCTGGTTCAGTCTGGTCAAACCTGGTTCAGTCTGGTCAAACCTGGTTCAGTCTGGTCAAACCTGGTTCAGTCTGGTCAAACCTGGTTCAGTCTTGTCTTGTCTTGTCTTGTCTTGTCTTGTCTGTTCCGGTCCTGGTCTGGTCCGGTCCTGGTCTGGTCCGGTCAAACCTGGTTCAGTCCGGTCAAACCTGGTTCAGTCTGGTTCTGGTCCGGTCTGGTTCGGTCTGGTTCTGGTCCGGTCTGGTTCGGTCTGGTTCTGGTCCGGTCTGGTTCGGTCTGGTTCTGGTCCGGTCTGGTTCGGTCTGGTTCTGGTCCGGTCTGGTTCGGTCTGGTTCTGGTCCGGTCTGGTTCGGTCTGGTTCTGGTCCGGTCTGGTTCGGTTCGGTCTGTTCTGGTCCGGTCCTGGTTCAGTCCGGTCAAACCTGGTTCAGTCCGGTCAAACCTGGTTCAGTCCGGTCAAACCTGGTTCAGTCCGGTCAAACCTGGTTCAGTCTTGTCTGGTCCGGTCTGGTCCTGTCTGGTTCGGGTCTGGTCCTGTCTGGTTCGGGTCTTGTCCGGTCTGGTTCGGTTCGGTCTGTTCTGGTCCGGTCCTGGTTCAGTCCGGTCAAACCTGGTTCAGTCCGGTCAAACCTGGTTCAGTCTGGTCAAACCTGGTTCAGTCTGGTCAAACCTGGTTCAGTCTGGTCAAACCTGGTTCAGTCTGGTCAAACCTGGTTCAGTCTGGGTCTTGTCTTGTCTTGTCTTGTCTTGTCTGTTCCGGTCCTGGTCTGGTCCGGTCCTGGTCTGGTCCGGTCCTGGTCCTGGTCTGGTTCGGTCTGGTCTGGTTTGGTCTGGTTCGGTCTGGTCTGGTTCGGTCTGGTTCGTTCTGGTCTGGTCCTGTTCTGGTCTGGTCCTGTTCTGTCTGGTCTGGTTCGGTCCGGGTCTTGTCTGGTCTGGTCTGGTTCGGTCCTGGTCTTGTCTGGTCTGGTCTGGTCCGGTCCCGGTCTGGTCCGGTCCCGGTCTGGTCAAACCTGGTTCAGTCTGGTCAAACCTGGTTCAGTCTGGTCAAACCTGGTTCAGTCTGGTCAAACCTGGTTCAGTCTGGTCAAACCTGGTTCAGTCTGGGTCTTGTCTTGTCTTGTCTTGTCTTGTCTTGTCTTGTCTTGTCTTGTCTTGTCTGTTCCGGTCCTGGTCTGGTCTGGTCCTGGTCTGGTTCGGTCTGGTCTGGTTTGGTCTGGTTCGGTCTGGTTCGTTCTGGTCTGGTTCGTTCTGGTCTGGTTCGGTCTGGTCTGGTTCGGTCTGTTCTGGTTCTGGTCTGGTCCTGGTCTGGTTCGGTCTGGTCCGGTCCTGGTCTGGTTCGGTCTGGTTCGGTCTGGTCTGGTTCGGTCTGGTTCGGTTCAGTCTGGTCTGGTCTGGTTCGGTTCGGTCTGGTCTGGTTCGGTCTGGTCCGGTCCTGGTCTGGTCAAATCTGGTTCGGTCTGGTTCGGTTCGGTCTCGTTCTGGTCTAGTTCTGGTTCGTTCTGGTCTAGTTCTGGTTCGGGTCTGGTCTTGTTCGGTCTGGTTCGGTCTGGTCTGTTCTGGTCTGTTCTGGTCTGGTTCGGTCTGGTCCGGTCCTGGTCTGGTTCGGTCTGGTCTGGTCAAATCTGGTCTGGTTCGGTCTTGTCTTGTCTGGTTCTGTCTGTTCTGGTCTGGTTCGGTCTGGTTCGGTCTGTTCTGGTCTGGCTCTGTCTGGTTCGGTCTGGTCCGGTTCGGTCTGGTCCGGTCTGGTTCGGTCTGGTTCGGTCTAGTCTGGTCCTGGTCTGGTCCGGTCTGGTTCGGTCTGGTTCGGGTCTGGTCTGGTCTGGTCTTTTTCGGTCTGGTTCGGGTCTGGTCTGGTCTGGTTCGGTCTGGTCTGGTCTGGTCTGGTCTAGTTCGGTCTGGTCTGGTTCGGCTGGTTCGGGTCTGGTCTGGTTCGGTCTGGTCTGGTTGGGTCTGTCTGGTTGGGTCTGGTTCGGTCTGGTCTGGTTCAGTCTGGTCTGGTTCAGTCTGGTCTGGTTCAGTCTTGTCTGGTTCAGTCTTGTCTTGTCTTGTCTTGTCTTGTCTTGTCTTGTCTTGTCTTGTCTGTTCCGGTCCTGGTCTGGTCCTGTTCTGGTCTGGTTCTGGTCCGGTCTGGTTCGGTTCGGTCTGTTCTGGTTCGGGTCCGGTCTGGTTCGGTTCGGTCTGTTCTGGTCTGGTTCGGTCCGGTCTGGTTCGGTCCGGTCCTGGTCTTGTCTGGTCTGGTCTGGTCCGGGTCTGGTCAAACCTGGTTCAGTCTGGTCAAACCTGGTTCAGTCTGGTCAAACCTTGTCTTGTCTTGTCAAGTCTTGTCTTGTCTTGTCTTGTCTGTTCCGGTCCTGGTCTGGTCCGGTCCTGGTCTGGTCTGGTCTGGTCCTGGTCTGGTTCGGTCTGGTCTGGTTTGGTCTGGTTCGGTCTGGTTCGTTCTGGTCTGGTTCGTTCTGGTCTGGTTCGGTCTGGTCTGGTTCGGCTGGTTCTGGTTCGGGTCTGGTCTGGTTCGGTCTGGTTGGGTCTGTCTGGTTGGGTCTGTCTGGTCTGGTCTGGTTCGGTCTGGGTCTGTCTGGTTCTGTCTGGTTCGGGTCTGGTCCGGTTCGGGTCTGGTCCGGTTCGGGTCTGGTCTGGTTCGGGTCTGGTCCGGTTCGGGTCTGGTCTGGTTTGGTCTGGTTCGGTCTGGTTTGTTCTGGTCTGATCTGGTTCGGTCTGGTTCGTTCTGGTCTGGTCTGGTTCGGTCTGGTCTGGTTCGGGTCTGGTCTTGTTCGGTCTGGTCTGGTTCGGTCTGGTTCGGTTCGGTCTGGTCTGGTCTGGTTCGGTCTGGCCTGGTCTGGTTCGGTCTGGTTCGTTCTGGTCTGGTTCGGTCTGGTTCGTTCTGGTCTGGTCTGGTTCGGTCTGGTTCGGTCTAGTCTGGTCCTGGTCTGGTCTGGTTCGGTCTGGTTCGTTCTGGTCTGGTCTGGTTCGGTCTGGTTCGGTCTGGTTTGTTCTGGTCTGATCTGGTTGGGTCTGGTTCGGTCTGGTCTGGCTCGGTCTGTTCCGGTCCGGTTCGTTCTGGTCTGGTCTGGTTCGGTCTGGTTCGTTCTGGTCTGGTCTGGTTCGGTCTGGTCTGGTTCGGGTCTGGTCTGGTTCGGTCTGGTTCGTTCTGGTTCGGTTCAGTCTGGTCTGGCTCTGTCTGGTTCGGTCTGGTCTGGTTTGATCTGGTCCGGTCTGGTTCGGTCTGGTTCGCTCTGGTCTGGTTTGGTCTGGTTCGGTCTGGTTCGTTCTGGTCTGGTTCGTTCTGGTTCGGTTCGGTCTGTTCTGGTCTAGTTCGGTCTGGTTCGGTTCGGTCTGTTCTGGTCTGGTTCGGGTTCTGTCTGGTTCTGTCTGGTCTGGTCTGGTCTGGTCCGGTCCGGTCGGGTCTGGTTCGGTCTAGTCTGGTTCGGTCTGGTCTGGTTCGTTCTGGTTCGGTCTGGTCTGGTTCGGTCTGGTCTGGTCTGGTTCGGTCTGTTCTGGTCTGGTTCTGGTCCGGTCTGGTTCGGTCTGGTTCGGTCTGTTCTGGTCTGGTTCTGGTCCGGTCTGGTTCGGTCTGGTTCTGGTCCGGTCTGGTTCGGTTCGGTCTGTTCTGGTCCGGTCCTGGTCTGGTCCGGTCCTGGTCTGGTCCGGTCAAACCTGGTTCAGTCCGGTCAAACCTGGTTCAGTCTTGTCTTGTCTTGTCTTGTCTGGTTCGGTCTGGTTCTGGTCCGGTCTGGTTCGGTCTGGTTCTGGTCCGGTTCGGTCTGGTTCTGGTCCGGTCTGGTTCGGTCTGGTTCTGGTCCGGTCTGGTTCGGTTCGGTCTGTTCTGGTCCGGTCCTGGTCTGGTCCGGTCCTGGTTCAGTCCGGTCAAACCTGGTTCAGTCCGGTCAAACCTGGTTCAGTCTTGTCTTGTCTTGTCTTGTCTGGTTCGGTCTGGTTCGGGTCTGGTCCGGTCTGGTTCGGGTCTGGTCCTGTCTGGTTCGGGTCTGGTCCTGTCTGGTTCGGGTCTGGTCCTGTCTGGTTCGGGTCTGGTCCTGTCTGGTTCGGGTCTGGTCCTGTCTGGTTCGGGTCTGGTCCTGTCTGGTTCGGGTCTGGTCCTGTCTGGTTCGGGTCTGGTCCTGTCTGGTTCGGGTCTGGTCCTGTCTGGTTCGGGTCTTGTCTTGTCTTGTCTTGTCTTGTCTTGTCTTGTCTTGTCTTGTCTTGTCTTGTCTTGTCTTGTCTTGTCTTGTCTTGTCTTGTCTTGTCTTGTCTTGTCTTGTCTTGTCTTGTCTTGTCTTGTCTTGTCTTGTCTTGTCTTGTCTTGTCTTGTCTTGTCTTGTCTTGTCTTGTCTTGTCTTGTCTTGTCTTGTCTGTTCCGGTCCTGGTCTGGTCCTGGTCTGGTTCGGTCTGGTCTGGTTTGGTTCGGTCTGGTTCGTTCTGGTCTGGTTCGTTCTGGTCTGGTTCGTTCTGGTCTGGTCTGGTTCGGTCTGGTCTGGTTCGGGTCTGGTCTGGTTCGGTCTGGTTCGGTTCGGTCTGGTCTGGTCTGGTTCGTTCTGGTCTGGTTCGGTCTGGTCTGGTTCGGGTCAGGTTCGGTCTGGTCTGGTTCGGTCTGGTTCGTTCTGGTTCGGTTCAGTCTGGTCTGGCTCTGTCTGGTTCGGTCTGGTCCGGTCTCGTCTGGTCTGGTTCGGTTCGGTCTGGTTCGGTCTGGTCTGGTCCGGTCTGGTTCGGTCTGGTCTAGTTCGGTCTGGTTCGGTCTAGTCTGGGTCTGGTCTGGTTCGGTCTAGTCTGGGTCTGGTCTAGTTCGGTCTGGTTCGGTTCGGTCTGTTCTGGTCTGGTTCGGGTTCTGTCTGGTTCTGTCTGGTCTGGTCTGGTCTGGTCCGGTCCGGTCGGGTCTGGTTCGGTCTAGTCTGGGTCTGGTCTGGTTCGTTCTGGTTCGGTCTGGTCTGGTTCGGTCTGGTCTGGTCTGGTTCGGTCTGTTCTGGTCTGGTTCTGGTCCGGTCTGGTTCGGTCTGGTTCGGTCTGTTCTGGTCTGGTTCTGGTCCGGTCTGGTTCGGTCTGGTTCTGGTCCGGTCTGGTTCGGTTCGGTCTGTTCTGGTCCGGTCCTGGTCTGGTCCGGTCCTGGTCTGGTCCGGTCCGGTCAAACCTGGTTCAGTCCGGTCAAACCTGGTTCAGTCCGGTCAAACCTGGTTCAGTCTTGTCTTGTCTTGTCTTGTCTTGTCTGTTCCGGTCCTGGTCTGGTTCTGGTCCGGTCTGGTTCGGTCTGGTTCTGGTCCGGTCTGGTTCGGTTCGGTCTGTTCTGGTTCGGGTCCGGTCCTGGTCTGGTCCCGGTCCGGTCCGGTCCCGGTCTGGTCTGGTCTGGTCCGGTCCCGGTCTGGTCAAACCTGGTTCAGTCTGGTCAAACCTGGTTCAGTCTGGTCAAACCTGGTTCAGTCTGGTCAAACCTGGTTCAGTCTGGTCAAACCTGGTTCAGTCTGGTCAAACCTGGTTCAGTCTGGGTCTTGTCTTGTCTTGTCTTGTCTTGTCTGTTCCGGTCCTGGTCTGGTCCGGTCCTGGTCTGGTCCGGTCCTGGTCCTGGTCTGGTTCGGTCTGGTCTGGTTTGGTCTGGTTCGGTTCGGTCTGGTTCGTTCTGGTCTGGTCCTGTTCTGGTCTGGTCCTGTTCTGTCTGGTCTGGTTCGGTCTGGTCTGGTTCGGTCTGGTTCGGTTCGGTCTGGTTCAGTCCGGTCTGGTTCGGTCTGGTTCTGGTCCGGTCTGGTTCGGTTCGGTCTGTTCTGGTTCGGGTCCGGTCCTGGTCTGGTCCCGGTCCGGTCCGGTCCCGGTCTGGTCTGGTCTGGTCCGGTCCCGGTCTGGTCAAACCTGGTTCAGTCTGGTCAAACCTGGTTCAGTCTGGTCAAACCTGGTTCAGTCTGGTCAAACCTGGTTCAGTCTGGTCAAACCTGGTTCAGTCTGGTCAAACCTGGTTCAGTCTGGGTCTTGTCTTGTCTTGTCTTGTCTTGTCTGTTCCGGTCCTGGTCTGGTCCGGTCCTGGTCTGGTCCGGTCCTGGTCCTGGTCTGGTTCGGTCTGGTCTGGTTTGGTCTGGTTCGGTCTGGTCTGGTTCGGTCTGGTTCGTTCTGGTCTGGTCCTGTTCTGGTCTGGTCCTGTTCTGTCTGGTCTGGTTCGGTCCGGGTCTTGTCTGGTCTGGTCTGGTTCGGTCCTGGTCTTGTCTGGTCTGGTCTGGTCCGGTCCCGGTCTGGTCCGGTCCCGGTCTGGTCAAACCTGGTTCAGTCTGGTCAAACCTGGTTCAGTCTGGTCAAACCTGGTTCAGTCTGGTCAAACCTGGTTCAGTCTGGTCAAACCTGGTTCAGTCTGGGTCTTGTCTTGTCTTGTCTTGTCTTGTCTTGTCTTGTCTTGTCTGTTCCGGTCCTGGTCTGGTCTGGTCCTGGTCTGGTTCGGTCTGGTCTGGTTTGGTCTGGTTCGGTCTGGTTCGTTCTGGTCTGGTTCGTTCTGGTCTGGTTCGGTCTGGTCTGGTTCGGTCTGTTCTGGTTCTGGTCTGGTCCTGGTCTGGTTCGGTCTGGTCCGGTCCTGGTCTGGTTCGGTCTGGTTCGGTCTGGTCTGGTTCGGTCTGGTTCGGTTCAGTTCGGTCTGGTTCGTTCTGGTCTGGTTCGTTCTGGTCTGGTTCGGTCTGGTCTGGTTCGGTCTGTTCTGGTTCTGGTCTGGTCCTGGTCTGGTTCGGTCTGGTCCGGTCCTGGTCTGGTTCGGTCTGGTTCGGTCTGGTCTGGTTCGGTCTGGTTCGGTTCAGTCTGGTCTGGTCTGGTTCGGTTCGGTCTGGTCTGGTTCGGTCTGGTCCGGTCCTGGTCTGGTCAAATCTGGTTCGGTCTGGTTCGGTTCGGTCTCGTTCTGGTCTAGTTCTGGTTCGTTCTGGTCTAGTTCTGGTTCGGGTCTGGTCGTGTTCGGTCTGGTTCGGTCTGGTCTGTTCTGGTCTGTTCTGGTCTGGTTCGGTCTGGTCCGGTCCTGGTCTGGTTCGGTCTGGTCTGGTCAAATCTGGTCTGGTTCGGTCTTGTCTTGTCTGGTTCTGTCTGTTCTGGTCTGGTTCGGTCTGGTTCGGTCTGTTCTGGTCTGGCTCTGTCTGGTTCGGTCTGGTCCGGTTCGGTCTGGTCCGGTCTGGTTCGGTCTGGTTCGGTCTAGTCTGGTCCTGGTCTGGTCCGGTCTGGTTCGGTCTGGTTCGGGTCTGGTCTGGTCTGGTCTTTTTCGGTCTGGTTCGGTCTGGTCTGGTCTGGTCTGGTCTAGTTCGGTCTGGTCTGGTTCGGCTGGTTCGGGTCTGGTCTGGTTCGGTCTGGTCTGGTTGGGTCTGTCTGGTTGGGTCTGGTTCGGTCTGGTCTGGTTCAGTCTGGTCTGGTTCAGTCTGGTCTGGTTCAGTCTTGTCTGGTTCAGTCTTGTCTGGTTCAGTCTTGTCTTGTCTTGTCTTGTCTTGTCTGTTCCGGTCCTGGTCTGGTCCTGTTCTGGTCTGGTTCTGGTCCGGTCTGGTTCGGTTCGGTCTGTTCTGGTTCGGGTCCGGTCTGGTTCGGTTCGGTCTGTTCTGGTCTGGTTCTCCGGTCTGGTTCGGTCCGGTCCTGGTCTTGTCTGGTCTGGTCTGGTCCGGGTCTGGTCAAACCTGGTTCAGTCTGGTCAAACCTGGTTCAGTCTGGTCAAACCTGGTTCAGTCTGGTCAAACCTGGTTCAGTCTGGGTCTTGTCTTGTCTTGTCTTGTCTTGTCTTGTCTTGTCTTGTCTTGTCTTGTCTTGTCTTGTCTTGTCTTGTCTTGTCTTGTCTTGTCTTGTCTGTTCCGGTCCTGGTCTGGTCCTGGTCTGGTTCGGTCTGGTCTGGTTTGGTTCGGTCTGGTTCGTTCTGGTCTGGTTCGTTCTGGTCTGGTTCGTTCTGGTCTGGTCTGGTTCGGTCTGGTCTGGTTCGGGTCTGGTCTGGTTCGGTCTGGTTCGGTTCGGTCTGGTCTGGTCTGGTTCGTTCTGGTCTGGTTCGGTCTGGTCTGGTTCGGGTCAGGTTCGGTCTGGTCTGGTTCGGTCTGGTTCGTTCTGGTTCGGTTCAGTCTGGTCTGGCTCTGTCTGGTTCGGTCTGGTCCGGTCTCGTCTGGTCTGGTTCGGTTCGGTCTGGTTCGGTCTGGTCTGGTCCGGTCTGGTTCGGTCTGGTCTAGTTCGGTCTGGTTCGGTCTAGTCTGGGTCTGGTCTGGTTCGGTCTAGTCTGGGTCTGGTCTAGTTCGGTCTGGTTCGGTTCGGTCTGTTCTGGTCTGGTTCGGGTTCTGTCTGGTTCTGTCTGGTCTGGTCTGGTCTGGTCCGGTCCGGTCGGGTCTGGTTCGGTCTAGTCTGGGTCTGGTCTGGTTCGTTCTGGTTCGGTCTGGTCTGGTTCGGTCTGGTCTGGTCTGGTTCGGTCTGTTCTGGTCTGGTTCTGGTCCGGTCTGGTTCGGTCTGGTTCGGTCTGTTCTGGTCTGGTTCTGGTCCGGTCTGGTTCGGTCTGGTTCT
Organism: Oncorhynchus clarkii lewisi; assembly: GCF_045791955.1. Classification (NCBI taxonomy): domain Eukaryota; kingdom Metazoa; phylum Chordata; class Actinopteri; order Salmoniformes; family Salmonidae; genus Oncorhynchus; species Oncorhynchus clarkii. Next base: position 18,727 of record NW_027258996.1, on the reverse strand, counting down.
GGTCCGGTCTGGTTCGGTTCGGTCTGTTCTGGTCCGGTCCTGGTCTGGTCCGGTCCTGGTCTGGTCCGGTCCGGTCAAACCTGGTTCAGTCCGGTCAAACCTGGTTCAGTCCGGTCAAACCTGGTTCAGTCTTGTCTTGTCTTGTCTTGTCTTGTCTGTTCCGGTCCTGGTCTGGTTCTGGTCCGGTCTGGTTCGGTCTGGTTCTGGTCCGGTCTGGTTCGGTTCGGTCTGTTCTGGTTCGGGTCCGGTCCTGGTCTGGTCCCGGTCCGGTCCGGTCCCGGTCTGGTCTGGTCTGGTCCGGTCCCGGTCTGGTCAAACCTGGTTCAGTCTGGTCAAACCTGGTTCAGTCTGGTCAAACCTGGTTCAGTCTGGTCAAACCTGGTTCAGTCTGGTCAAACCTGGTTCAGTCTGGTCAAACCTGGTTCAGTCTGGGTCTTGTCTTGTCTTGTCTTGTCTTGTCTGTTCCGGTCCTGGTCTGGTCCGGTCCTGGTCTGGTCCGGTCCTGGTCCTGGTCTGGTTCGGTCTGGTCTGGTTTGGTCTGGTTCGGTTCGGTCTGGTTCGTTCTGGTCTGGTCCTGTTCTGGTCTGGTCCTGTTCTGTCTGGTCTGGTTCGGTCTGGTCTGGTTCGGTCTGGTTCGGTTCGGTCTGGTTCAGTCCGGTCTGGTTCGGTCTGGTTCTGGTCCGGTCTGGTTCGGTTCGGTCTGTTCTGGTTCGGGTCCGGTCCTGGTCTGGTCCCGGTCCGGTCCGGTCCCGGTCTGGTCTGGTCTGGTCCGGTCCCGGTCTGGTCAAACCTGGTTCAGTCTGGTCAAACCTGGTTCAGTCTGGTCAAACCTGGTTCAGTCTGGTCAAACCTGGTTCAGTCTGGTCAAACCTGGTTCAGTCTGGTCAAACCTGGTTCAGTCTGGGTCTTGTCTTGTCTTGTCTTGTCTTGTCTGTTCCGGTCCTGGTCTGGTCCGGTCCTGGTCTGGTCCGGTCCTGGTCCTGGTCTGGTTCGGTCTGGTCTGGTTTGGTCTGGTTCGGTCTGGTCTGGTTCGGTCTGGTTCGTTCTGGTCTGGTCCTGTTCTGGTCTGGTCCTGTTCTGTCTGGTCTGGTTCGGTCCGGGTCTTGTCTGGTCTGGTCTGGTTCGGTCCTGGTCTTGTCTGGTCTGGTCTGGTCCGGTCCCGGTCTGGTCCGGTCCCGGTCTGGTCAAACCTGGTTCAGTCTGGTCAAACCTGGTTCAGTCTGGTCAAACCTGGTTCAGTCTGGTCAAACCTGGTTCAGTCTGGTCAAACCTGGTTCAGTCTGGGTCTTGTCTTGTCTTGTCTTGTCTTGTCTTGTCTTGTCTTGTCTGTTCCGGTCCTGGTCTGGTCTGGTCCTGGTCTGGTTCGGTCTGGTCTGGTTTGGTCTGGTTCGGTCTGGTTCGTTCTGGTCTGGTTCGTTCTGGTCTGGTTCGGTCTGGTCTGGTTCGGTCTGTTCTGGTTCTGGTCTGGTCCTGGTCTGGTTCGGTCTGGTCCGGTCCTGGTCTGGTTCGGTCTGGTTCGGTCTGGTCTGGTTCGGTCTGGTTCGGTTCAGTCTGGTCTGGTCTGGTTCGGTTCGGTCTGGTCTGGTTCGGTCTGGTCCGGTCCTGGTCTGGTCAAATCTGGTTCGGTCTGGTTCGGTTCGGTCTCGTTCTGGTCTAGTTCTGGTTCGTTCTGGTCTAGTTCTGGTTCGGGTCTGGTCTTGTTCGGTCTGGTTCGGTCTGGTCTGTTCTGGTCTGTTCTGGTCTGGTTCGGTCTGGTCCGGTCCTGGTCTGGTTCGGTCTGGTCTGGTCAAATCTGGTCTGGTTCGGTCTTGTCTTGTCTGGTTCTGTCTGTTCTGGTCTGGTTCGGTCTGGTTCGGTCTGTTCTGGTCTGGCTCTGTCTGGTTCGGTCTGGTCCGGTTCGGTCTGGTCCGGTCTGGTTCGGTCTGGTTCGGTCTAGTCTGGTCCTGGTCTGGTCCGGTCTGGTTCGGTCTGGTTCGGGTCTGGTCTGGTCTGGTCTTTTTCGGTCTGGTTCGGGTCTGGTCTGGTCTGGTTCGGTCTGGTCTGGTCTGGTCTGGTCTAGTTCGGTCTGGTCTGGTTCGGCTGGTTCGGGTCTGGTCTGGTTCGGTCTGGTCTGGTTGGGTCTGTCTGGTTGGGTCTGGTTCGGTCTGGTCTGGTTCAGGTCTGGTCTGGTTCAGTCTGGTCTGGTTCAGTCTTGTCTGGTTCAGTCTTGTCTTGTCTTGTCTTGTCTTGTCTTGTCTTGTCTTGTCTCCGGTCCTGGTCTGGTCCTGTTCTGGTCTGGTTCTGGTCCGGTCTGGTTCGGTCTGTTCTGGTTCGGGTCCGGTCTGGTTCGGTTCGGTCTGTTCTGGTCTGGTTCGGTCCGGTCTGGTTCGGTCCGGTCCTGGTCTTGTCTGGTCTGGTCTGGTCCGGGTCTGGTCAAACCTGGTTCAGTCTGGTCAAACCTGGTTCAGTCTGGTCAAACCTGGTTCAGTCTGGGTCTTGTCTTGTCTTGTCTTGTCTTGTCTTGTCTTGTCTTGTCTTGTCTGTTCCGGTCCTGGTCTGGTCTGGTCCTGGTCTGGTTCGGTCTGGTCTGGTTTGGTCTGGTTCGGTCTGGTTCGTTCTGGTCTGGTTCGTTCTGGTCTGGTTCGGTCTGGTCTGGTTCGGTCTGTTCTGGTTCTGGTCTGGTCCTGGTCTGGTTCGGTCTGGTCCGGTCCTGGTCTGGTTCGGTCTGGTTCGGTCTGGTCTGGTTCGGTCTGGTTCGGTTCAGTCTGGTCTGGTCTGGTTCGGTTCGGTCTGGTCTGGTTCGGTCTGGTCCGGTCCTGGTCTGGTCAAATCTGGTTCGGTCTGGTTCGGTTCGGTCTCGTTCTGGTCTAGTTCTGGTTCGTTCTGGTCTAGTTCTGGTTCGGGTCTGGTCTTGTTCGGTCTGGTTCGGTCTGGTCTGTTCTGGTCTGTTCTGGTCTGGTTCGGTCTGGTCCGGTCCTGGTCTGGTTCGGTCTGGTCTGGTCAAATCTGGTCTGGTTCGGTCTTGTCTTGTCTGGTTCTGTCTGTTCTGGTCTGGTTCGGTCTGGTTCGGTCTGTTCTGGTCTGGCTCTGTCTGGTTCGGTCTGGTCCGGTTCGGTCTGGTCCGGTCTGGTTCGGTCTGGTTCGGTCTAGTCTGGTCCTGGTCTGGTCCGGTCTGGTTCGGTCTGGTTCGGGTCTGGTCTGGTCTGGTCTTTTTCGGTCTGGTTCGGGTCTGGTCTGGTCTGGTTCGGTCTGGTCTGGTCTGGTCTGGTCTAGTTCGGTCTGGTCTGGTTCGGCTGGTTCGGGTCTGGTCTGGTTCGGTCTGGTCTGGTTGGGTCTGTCTGGTTGGGTCTGGTTCGGTCTGGTCTGGTTCAGTCTGGTCTGGTTCAGTCTGGTCTGGTTCAGTCTTGTCTGGTTCAGTCTTGTCTTGTCTTGTCTTGTCTTGTCTTGTCTTGTCTGTTCCGGTCCTGGTCTGGTCCTGTTCTGGTCTGGTTCTGGTCCGGTCTGGTTCGGTCTGTTCTGGTTCGGGTCCGGTCTGGTTCGGTTCGGTCTGTTCTGGTCTGGTTCGGTCCGGTCTGGTTCGGTCCGGTCCTGGTCTTGTCTGGTCTGGTCTGGTCCGGGTCTGGTCAAACCTGGTTCAGTCTGGTCAAACCTGGTTCAGTCTGGTCAAACCTGGTTCAGTCTGGGTCTTGTCTTGTCTTGTCTTGTCTTGTCTTGTCTTGTCTTGTCTGTTCCGGTCCTGGTCTGGTCTGGTCCTGGTCTGGTTCGGTCTGGTCTGGTTTGGTCTGGTTCGGTCTGGTTCGTTCTGGTCTGGTTCGTTCTGGTCTGGTTCGGTCTGGTCTGGTTCGGTCTGTTCTGGTTCTGGTCTGGTCCTGGTCTGGTTCGGTCTGGTCCGGTCCTGGTCTGGTTCGGTCTGGTTCGGTCTGGTCTGGTTCGGTCTGGTTCGGTTCAGTCTGGTCTGGTCTGGTTCGGTTCGGTCTGGTCTGGTTCGGTCTGGTCCGGTCCTGGTCTGGTCAAATCTGGTTCGGTCTGGTTCGGTTCGGTCTCGTTCTGGTCTAGTTCTGGTTCGTTCTGGTCTAGTTCTGGTTCGGGTCTGGTCTTGTTCGGTCTGGTTCGGTCTGGTCTGTTCTGGTCTGTTCTGGTCTGGTTCGGTCTGGTCCGGTCCTGGTCTGGTTCGGTCTGGTCTGGTCAAATCTGGTCTGGTTCGGTCTTGTCTTGTCTGGTTCTGTCTGTTCTGGTCTGGTTCGGTCTGGTTCGGTCTGTTCTGGTCTGGCTCTGTCTGGTTCGGTCTGGTCCGGTTCGGTCTGGTCCGGTCTGGTTCGGTCTGGTTCGGTCTAGTCTGGTCCTGGTCTGGTCCGGTCTGGTTCGGTCTGGTTCGGGTCTGGTCTGGTCTGGTCTTTTTCGGTCTGGTTCGGGTCTGGTCTGGTCTGGTTCGGTCTGGTCTGGTCTGGTCTGGTCTAGTTCGGTCTGGTCTGGTTCGGCTGGTTCGGGTCTGGTCTGGTTCGGTCTGGTCTGGTTGGGTCTGTCTGGTTGGGTCTGGTTCGGTCTGGTCTGGTTCAGTCTGGTCTGGTTCAGTCTGGTCTGGTTCAGTCTTGTCTGGTTCAGTCTTGTCTTGTCTTGTCTTGTCTTGTCTTGTCTTGTCTCCGGTCCTGGTCTGGTCCTGTTCTGGTCTGGTTCTGGTCCGGTCTGGTTCGGTCTGTTCTGGTTCGGGTCCGGTCTGGTTCGGTTCGGTCTGTTCTGGTCTGGTTCGGTCCGGTCTGGTTCGGTCCGGTCCTGGTCTTGTCTGGTCTGGTCTGGTCCGGGTCTGGTCAAACCTGGTTCAGTCTGGTCAAACCTGGTTCAGTCTGGTCAAACCTGGTTCAGTCTGGGTCTTGTCTTGTCTTGTCTTGTCTTGTCTTGTCTTGTCTTGTCTGTTCCGGTCCTGGTCTGGTCTGGTCCTGGTCTGGTTCGGTCTGGTCTGGTTTGGTCTGGTTCGGTCTGGTTCGTTCTGGTCTGGTTCGTTCTGGTCTGGTTCGGTCTGGTCTGGTTCGGTCTGTTCTGGTTCTGGTCTGGTCCTGGTCTGGTTCGGTCTGGTCCGGTCCTGGTCTGGTTCGGTCTGGTTCGGTCTGGTCTGGTTCGGTCTGGTTCGGTTCAGTCTGGTCTGGTCTGGTTCGGTTCGGTCTGGTCTGGTTCGGTCTGGTCCGGTCCTGGTCTGGTCAAATCTGGTTCGGTCTGGTTCGGTTCGGTCTCGTTCTGGTCTAGTTCTGGTTCGTTCTGGTCTAGTTCTGGTTCGGGTCTGGTCTTGTTCGGTCTGGTTCGGTCTGGTCTGTTCTGGTCTGTTCTGGTCTGGTTCGGTCTGGTCCGGTCCTGGTCTGGTTCGGTCTGGTCTGGTCAAATCTGGTCTGGTTCGGTCTTGTCTTGTCTGGTTCTGTCTGTTCTGGTCTGGTTCGGTCTGGTTCGGTCTGTTCTGGTCTGGCTCTGTCTGGTTCGGTCTGGTCCGGTTCGGTCTGGTCCGGTCTGGTTCGGTCTGGTTCGGTCTAGTCTGGTCCTGGTCTGGTCCGGTCTGGTTCGGTCTGGTTCGGGTCTGGTCTGGTCTGGTCTTTTTCGGTCTGGTTCGGGTCTGGTCTGGTCTGGTTCGGTCTGGTCTGGTCTGGTCTGGTCTAGTTCGGTCTGGTCTGGTTCGGCTGGTTCGGGTCTGGTCTGGTTCGGTCTGGTCTGGTTGGGTCTGTCTGGTTGGGTCTGGTTCGGTCTGGTCTGGTTCAGTCTGGTCTGGTTCAGTCTGGTCTGGTTCAGTCTTGTCTGGTTCAGTCTTGTCTTGTCTTGTCTTGTCTTGTCTTGTCTTGTCTGTTCCGGTCCTGGTCTGGTCCTGTTCTGGTCTGGTTCTGGTCCGGTCTGGTTCGGTTCGGTCTGTTCTGGTTCGGGTCCGGTCTGGTTCGGTTCGGTCTGTTCTGGTCTGGTTCGGTCCGGTCTGGTTCGGTCCGGTCCTGGTCTTGTCTGGTCTGGTCTGGTCCGGGTCTGGTCAAACCTGGTTCAGTCTGGTCAAACCTGGTTCAGTCTGGTCAAACCTGGTTCAGTCTGGTCAAACCTGGTTCAGTCTGGTCAAACCTGGTTCAGTCTGGTCAAACCTGGTTCAGTCTTGTCTTGTCTTGTCTTGTCTTGTCTTGTCTGTTCCGGTCCTGGTCTGGTCTGGTCCTGGTCTGGTTCGGTCTGGTCTGGTTTGGTCTGGTTCGGTCTGGTTCGTTCTGGTCTGGTTCGTTCTGGTCTGGTTCGGTCTGGTCTGGTTCGGTCTGTTCTGGTTCTGGTCTGGTCCTGGTCTGGTTCGGTCTGGTCCGGTCCTGGTCTGGTTCGGTCTGGTTCGGTCTGGTCTGGTTCGGTCTGGTTCGGTTCAGTCTGGTCTGGTCTGGTTCGGTTCGGTCTGGTCTGGTTCGGTCTGGTCCGGTCCTGGTCTGGTCAAATCTGGTTCGGTCTGGTTCGGTTCGGTCTCGTTCTGGTCTAGTTCTGGTTCGTTCTGGTCTAGTTCTGGTTCGGGTCTGGTCTTGTTCGGTCTGGTTCGGTCTTGTCTTGTCTGTCTCTTGTCTTGTCTGTTCTTGTCTTGTCTGGTCTGTCTTGTCTTGTCTTGTCTTGTCTTGTCTGGTCTGGTTCTTGTCTTGTCTTGGTCTTGTCTTGTCTTGTCTTGTCTGGTCCGGTCCTGGTCTGGTCCTGGTGGTCTGGTTTGGTCTGGTTCGGTGGTTCGGTCTGGTCTGGTCAAATCTGGTCTGGTTCGGTCTTGTCTTGTCTGGTTCTCTGTCTGTTCTGGTCTGGTTCGGTCTGGTTCGGTCTGTTCTGGTCTGGCTCTGTCTGGTTCGGTCTGGTCCGGTTCGGTCTGGTCCGGTCTGGTTCGGTCTGGTTCGGTCTAGTCTGGTCCTGGTCTGGTCCGGTCTGGTTCGGTCTGGTTCGGGTCTGGTCTGGTCTGGTCTTTTTCGGTCTGGTTCGGGTCTGGTCTGGTCTGGTTCGGTCTGGTCTGGTCTGGTCTGGTCTAGTTCGGTCTGGTCTGGTTCGGCTGGTTCGGGTCTGGTCTGGTTCGGTCTGGTCTGGTTGGGTCTGTCTGGTGGGTCTGGTTCGGTCTGGTCTGGTTCAGTCTGGTCTGGTTCAGTCTGGTCTGGTTCAGTCTTGTCTGGTTCAGTCTTGTCTTGTCTTGTCTTGTCTTGTCTTGTTCGTCTGTCTGTTTCGGTCTGGTCTGGTCCTGGTCTGGTCCTGTTCTGGTCTGGTTCTGGTCCGGTCTGGTTCGGTCTGGTTCGGTCTGTTCTGGTTCGGGTCCGGTCTGGTTCGGTTCGGTCTGTTCTGGTCTGGTTCGGTCCGGTCTGGTTCGGTCCGGTCCTGGTCTTGTCTGGTCTGGTCTGGTCCGGGTCTGGTCAAACCTGGTTCAGTCTGGTCAAACCTGGTTCAGTCTGGTCAAACCTGGTTCAGTCTGGGTCTTGTCTTGTCTTGTCTTGTCTTGTCTTGTCTTGTCTTGTCTTGTCTGTCTCCGGTCCTGGTCTGGTCTGGTCCTGGTCTGGTTCGGTCTGGTCTGGTTTGGTCTGGTTCGGTCTGGTTCGTTCTGGTCTGGTTCGTTCTGGTCTGGTTCGGTCTGGTCTGGTCGGTCTGGTCTGGTTCTGGTCTGGTCCTGGTCTGGTTCGGTCTGGTCCGGTCCTGGTCTGGTTCGGTCTGGTTCGGTCTGGTCTGGTTCGGTCTGGTTCGGTTCAGTCTGGTCTGGTCTGGTTCTTGTCGGTCTGGTCTGGTTCGGTCTGGTCCGGTCCTGGTCTGGTCAAATCCTGGTTCGGTCTGGTTCGGTTCGGTCTCGTTCTGGTCTAGTTCTGGTTCGTTCTGGTCTAGTTCTGGTTCTGGTCTGGTCTTGTTCGGTCTGGTTCGGTCTGGTCTGTTCTGGTCTGTTCTGGTCTGGTTCGGTCTGGTCCGGTCCTGGTCTGGTTCGGTCTGGTCTGGTCAAATCTGGTCTGGTTCGGTCTTGTCTTGTCTGGTTCTGTCTGTTCTGGTCTGGTTCGGTCTGGTCGGTCTGTTCTGGTCTGGCTCTGTCTGGTTCGGTCTGGTCCGGTTCGGTCTGGTCCGGTCTGGTTCGGTCTGGTTCGGTCTAGTCTGGTCCTGGTCTGGTCCGGTCTGGTTCGGTCTGGTTCGGGTCTGGTCTGGTCTGGTCTTTTTCGGTCTGGTTCGGGTCTGGTCTGGTCTGGTTCGGTCTGGTCTGGTCTGGTCTGGTCTGGTTCGGTCTGGTCTGGTTCGGCTGGTTCGGGTCTGGTCTGGTTCGGTCTGGTCTGGTTGGGTCTGTCTGGTTGGGTCTGGTTCGGTCTGGTCTGGTTCAGTCTGGTCTGGTTCAGTCTGGTCTGGTTCAGTCTTGTCTGGTTCAGTCTTGTCTTGTCTTGTCTTGTCTTGTCTTGTCTTGTCTTGTCTGTTCCGGTCCTGGTCTGGTCCTGTTCTGGTCTGGTTCTGGTCCGGTCTGGTTCGGTTCGGTCTGTTCTGGTTCGGGTCCGGTCTGGTTCGGTTCGGTCTGTTCTGGTCTGGTTCGGTCCGGTCTGGTTCGGTCCGGTCCTGGTCTTGTCTGGTCTGGTCTGGTCCGGGTCTGGTCAAACCTGGTTCAGTCTGGTCAAACCTGGTTCAGTCTGGTCAAACCTGGTTCAGTCTGGTCAAACCTGGTTCAGTCTGGTCAAACCTGGTTCAGTCTGGTCAAACCTGGTTCAGTCTTGTCTTGTCTTGTCTTGTCTTGTCTTGTCTTGTCTTGTCTGTCCTGGTCCTGGTCTGGTCCGGTCCTGGTCTGGTCAAACCTGGTCCTGGTTCAGTCTGGTTGGTTCAGTCTGGTCGGTCAAACCTGGTTCACCTGGTTCAGTCCGGTCAAACCTGGTGTCTTGTCTTGTCTTGTCTGGTTCGGTCTGGTTCTGGTCCGGTCTGGTTCGGTCTGGTTCTGGTCCGGTCTGGTTCGGTCTGGTTCTGGTCCGGTCTGGTTCGGTCTGGTTCTGGTCCGGTCTGGTTCGGTCTGGTTCTGGTCCGGTCTGGTTCGGTCTGGTTCTGGTCCGGTCTGGTTCGGTCTGGTTCTGGTCCGGTCTGGTTCGGTCTGGTTCTGGTCCGGTCTGGTTCGGTCTGGTTCTGGTCCGGTCTGGTTCGGTCTGGTTCTGGTTCGGTCTGTTCTAGTCCGGTCAAACCTGGTTCAGTCCGGTCAAACCTGGTTCAGTCCGGTCAAACCTGGTTCAGTCCGGTCAAACCTGGTTCAGTCCGGTCAAACCTGGTTCAGTCCGGTCAAACCTGGTTCAGTCTTGTCTGGTCCGGGTCTGGTCCTGTCTGGTTCGGGTCTTGTCCTGTCTGGTTCGGGTCTTGTCTTGTCTTGTCTTGTCTTGTCTTGTCTTGTCTTGTCTTGTCTTGTCTTGTCTTGTCTTGTCTTGTCTTGTCTTGTCTTGTCTTGTCTTGTCTTGTCTGTTCCGTCTGTCTTGTCTTGTCTTGTCTTGTCTTGTCTTGTCTTGTCTTGTCTTGTCTTGTCTTGTCTTGTCTTGTCTTGTCTTGTCTTGTCTTGTCTTGTCTTGTCTTGTCTTGTCTTGTCTTGTCTTGTCTTGTCTTGTCTTGTCTTGTCTTGTCTTGTCTTGTCTTGTCTTGTCTTGTCTTGTCTGTTCCGGTCCTGGTCTGGTCTGGTCTGGTCCTGGTCTGGTTCGGTCTGGTCTGGTTTGGTCTGGTTCGGTCTGGTTCGTTCTGGTCTGGTTCGTTCTGGTCTGGTTCGTTCTGGTCTGGTCTGGTTCGGTCTGGTCTGGTTCGGGTCTGGTCTGGTTCGGTCTGGTTCGGTTCGGTCTGGTCTGGTCTGGTTCGTTCTGGTCTGGTTCGGTCTGGTCTGGTTCGGGTCAGGTTCGGTCTGGTCTGGTTCGGTCTGGTTCGTTCTGGTTCGGTTCAGTCTGGTCTGGCTCTGTCTGGTTCGGTCTGGTCCGGTCTCGTCTGGTCTGGTTCGGTTCGGTCTGGTTCGGTCTGGTCTGGTCCGGTCTGGTTCGGTCTGGTCTAGTTCGGTCTGGTTCGGTCTAGTCTGGGTCTGGTCTGGTTCGGTCTAGTCTGGGTCTGGTCTAGTTCGGTCTGGTTCGGTTCGGTCTGTTCTGGTCTGGTTCGGGTTCTGTCTGGTTCTGTCTGGTCTGGTCTGGTCTGGTCCGGTCCGGTCGGGTCTGGTTCGGTCTAGTCTGGGTCTGGTCTGGTTCGTTCTGGTTCGGTCTGGTCTGGTTCGGTCTGGTCTGGTCTGGTTCGGTCTGTTCTGGTCTGGTTCTGGTCCGGTCTGGTTCGGTCTGGTTCGGTCTGTTCTGGTCTGGTTCTGGTCCGGTCTGGTTCGGTCTGGTTCTGGTCCGGTCTGGTTCGGTTCGGTCTGTTCTGGTCCGGTCCTGGTCTGGTCCGGTCCTGGTCTGGTCCGGTCCGGTCAAACCTGGTTCAGTCCGGTCAAACCTGGTTCAGTCCGGTCAAACCTGGTTCAGTCTTGTCTTGTCTTGTCTTGTCTTGTCTGTTCCGGTCCTGGTCTGGTTCTGGTCCGGTCTGGTTCGGTCTGGTTCTGGTCCGGTCTGGTTCGGTTCGGTCTGTTCTGGTTCTCCGGTCCTGGTCTGGTCCCGGTCCGGTCCCGGTGGTCTGGTCTGGTCCCTGGTCCCGGTCTGGTCAAGTCTGGGTCTTGTCTTGTCTTGTCTTGTCTGTTCCGGTCCTGGTCTGGTCCGGTCCTGGTCTGGTCCGGTCCTGGTCCTGGTCTGGTTCGGTCTGGTCTGGTTTGGTCTGGTTCGGTTCGGTCTGGTTCGTTCTGGTCTGGTCCTGTTCTGGTCTGGTCCTGTTCTGTCTGGTCTGGTTCGGTCTGGTCTGGTTCGGTCTGGTTCGGTTCGGTCTGGTTCACCTGGTTCAGTTCTGGTCAAACCTGGTTCAGTCTGGTCAAACCTGGTTCAGTCTGGTCAAACCTGGTTCAGTCTGGTCAAACCTGGTTCAGTCTGGTCAAACCTGGTTCAGTCTGGGTCTTGTCTTGTCTTGTCTTGTCTTGTCTGTTGTTCCGGTCCTGGTCTGGTCTGGTCAAACCTGGTTCAGTCCTGGTCTGGTCCGGTCCTGGTCCTGGTCTGGTTCGGTCTGGTCTGGTTTGGTCTGGTTCGGTCCTGGTCTGGTCTGGTTCGTTCTGGTCTGGTCCTGTTCTGGTCTGGTCCTGTTCTGTCTGGTCTGGTTCGGTCTGGTCTGGTTCGGTCTGGTTCGGTTCGGTCTGGTTCAGTCCGGTCTGGTTCGGGTCTGGTTCTGGTCCGGTCTGGTTCGGTTCGGTCTGTTCTGGTTCGGGTCCGGTCCTGTCTGGTTCGGTCTGGTCCGGTCTCGTCTGGTCTGGTTCGGTTCGGTCTGGTTCGGTCTGGTCTGGTCCGGTCTGGTTCGGTCTGGTCTAGTTCGGTCTGGTTCGGTCTAGTCCTGGTCTGGTTCGGTCTAGTCTGGTCAAGTCTGGGTCTGGTCTGGTTCGTTCTGGTTCGGTCTGGTCTGGTTCGGTCTGGTCTGGTCTGGTTCGGTCTGTTCTGGTCTGGTTCTGGTCCGGTCTGGTTCGGTCTGGTTCGGTCTGTTCTGGTCTGGTTCTGGTCCGGTCTGTTTCGGTCTGGTTCTGGTCCGGTCTGGTTCGGTTCGGTCTGTTCTGGTCCGGTCCTGGTCTGGTCCGGTCCTGGTCTGGTCCGGTCCGGTCACCTGGTTCAGTCTGGTCAAACCTGGTTCAGTCTGGTCAAACCTGGTTCAGTCTGGTCAAACCTGGTTCAGTCTGGGTCTTGTCAAACCTGGTGTCTTGTCTTGTCTGGTTCAGTCTGGTCTTGTCTTGGTCTGGTTCCGGTCCTGGTCTGGTCCGGTCCTGGTCCTCCTGGTCTGGTTTCTGGTCTGGTTTGGTCTGGTTCGGTTCGGTCTGGTTCGTTCTGGTCTGGTCCTGTTCTGGTCTGGTCCTGTTCTGTCTGGTCTGGTTCGGTCTGGTCTGGTTCGGTCTGGTTCGGTTCGGTCTGGTTCAGTCCGGTCTGGTTCGGTCTGGTTCTGGTCCGGTCTGGTTCGGTTCGGTCTGTTCTGGTTCGGGTCCGGTCCTGGTCTGGTCCCGGTCCGGTCCGGTCCCGGTCTGGTCTGGTCTGGTCCGGTCCCGGTCTGGTCAAACCTGGTTCAGTCTGGTCAAACCTGGTTCAGTCTGGTCAAACCTGGTTCAGTCTGGTCAAACCTGGTTCAGTCTGGTCAAACCTGGTTCAGTCTGGTCAAACCTGGTTCAGTCTGGGTCTTGTCTTGTCTTGTCTTGTCTTGTCTGTTCCGGTCCTGGTCTGGTCCGGTCCTGGTCTGGTCCGGTCCTGGTCCTGGTCTGGTTCGGTCTGGTCTGGTTTGGTCTGGTTCGGTCTGGTCTGGTTCGGTCTGGTTCGTTCTGGTCTGGTCCTGTTCTGGTCTGGTCCTGTTCTGTCTGGTCTGGTTCGGTCCGGGTCTTGTCTGGTCTGGTCTGGTTCGGTCCTGGTCTTGTCTGGTCTGGTCTGGTCCGGTCCCGGTCTGGTCCGGTCCCGGTCTGGTCAAACCTGGTTCAGTCTGGTCAAACCTGGTTCAGTCTGGTCAAACCTGGTTCAGTCTGGTCAAACCTGGTTCAGTCTGGTCAAACCTGGTTCAGTCTGGGTCTTGTCTTGTCTTGTCTTGTCTTGTCTTGTCTTGTCTGTTCCGGTCCTGGTCTGGTCTGGTCCTGGTCTGGTTCGGTCTGGTCTGGTTTGGTCTGGTTCGGTCTGGTTCGTTCTGGTCTGGTTCGTTCTGGTCTGGTTCGGTCTGGTCTGGTTCGGTCTGTTCTGGTTCTGGTCTGGTCCTGGTCTGGTTCGGTCTGGTCCGGTCCTGGTCTGGTTCGGTCTGGTTCGGTCTGGTCTGGTTCGGTCTGGTTCGGTTCAGTCTGGTCTGGTCTGGTTCGGTTCGGTCTGGTCTGGTTCGGTCTGGTCCGGTCCTGGTCTGGTCAAATCTGGTTCGGTCTGGTTCGGTTCGGTCTCGTTCTGGTCTAGTTCTGGTTCGTTCTGGTCTAGTTCTGGTTCGGGTCTGGTCTTGTTCGGTCTGGTTCGGTCTGGTCTGTTCTGGTCTGTTCTGGTCTGGTTCGGTCTGGTCCGGTCCTGGTCTGGTTCGGTCTGGTCTGGTCAAATCTGGTCTGGTTCGGTCTTGTCTTGTCTGGTTCTGTCTGTTCTGGTCTGGTTCGGTCTGGTTCGGTCTGTTCTGGTCTGGCTCTGTCTGGTTCGGTCTGGTCCGGTTCGGTCTGGTCCGGTCTGGTTCGGTCTGGTTCGGTCTAGTCTGGTCCTGGTCTGGTCCGGTCTGGTTCGGTCTGGTTCGGGTCTGGTCTGGTCTGGTCTTTTTCGGTCTGGTTCGGGTCTGGTCTGGTCTGGTTCGGTCTGGTCTGGTCTGGTCTGGTCTAGTTCGGTCTGGTCTGGTTCGGCTGGTTCGGGTCTGGTCTGGTTCGGTCTGGTCTGGTTGGGTCTGTCTGGTTGGGTCTGGTTCGGTCTGGTCTGGTTCAGTCTGGTCTGGTTCAGTCTGGTCTGGTTCAGTCTTGTCTGGTTCAGTCTTGTCTTGTCTTGTCTTGTCTTGTCTTGTCTTGTCTGTTCCGGTCCTGGTCTGGTCTGGTCCTGGTCTGGTTCGGTCTGGTCTGGTTTGGTCTGGTTCGGTCTGGTTCGTTCTGGTCTGGTTCGTTCTGGTCTGGTTCGGTCTGGTCTGGTTCGGTCTGTTCTGGTTCTGGTCTGGTCCTGGTCTGGTTCGGTCTGGTCCGGTCCTGGTCTGGTTCGGTCTGGTTCGGTCTGGTTCGGTTGGTTCAGTCTGGTCTGGTCTGGTTCGGTTCGGTCTGGTCTGGTTCGGTCTGGTCCGGTCCTGGTCTGGTCAAATCTGGTTCGGTCTGGTTCGGTTCGGTCTCGTTCTGGTCTAGTTCTGGTTCGTTCTGGTCTAGTTCTGGTTCGGGTCTGGTCTTGTTCGGTCTGGTTCGGTCTGGTCTGTTCTGGTCTGTTCTGGTCTGGTTCGGTCTGGTCCGGTCCTGGTCTGGTTCGGTCTGGTCTGGTCAAATCTGGTCTGGTTCGGTCTTGTCTTGTCTGGTTCTGTCTGTTCTGGTCTGGTTCGGTCTGGTTCTGTCTGTTCTGGTCTGGCTCTGTCTGGTTCGGTCTGGTCCGGTTCGGTCTGGTCCGGTCTGGTTCGGTCTGGTTCGGTCTAGTCTGGTCCTGGTCTGGTCCGGTCTGGTTCGGTCTGGTTCGGGTCTGGTCTGGTCTGGTCTTTTTCGGTCTGGTTCGGGTCTGGTCTGGTCTGGTTCGGTCTGGTCTGGTCTGGTCTGGTCTAGTTCGGTCTGGTCTGGTCTGGTTCGGTCTGGTCTGGTTGGGTCTGTCTGGTTCAGTCTGGTCTGGTTCAGTCTGGTCTGGTCTTGTCTTGTCTTGTCTTGTCTTGTCTTGTCTTGTCTTGTCTTGTCTTGTCTTGTCTTGTCTTGTCTTCTTGTCTTGTCTTGTCTTGTCTTGTCTTGTCTTGTCTTGTCTTGTCTTGTCTTGTCTTGTCTTGTCTTGTCTTGTCTTGTCTTGTCTTGTCTGTTCCGGTCCTGGTCTGGTCTGGTCCTGGTCTGGTTCGGTCTGGTCTGGTTTGGTCTGGTTCGGTCTGGTTCGTTCTGGTCTGGTTCGTTCTGGTCTGGTTCGGTCTGGTCTGGTTCGGTCTGTTCTGGTTCTGGTCTGGTCCTGGTCTGGTTCGGTCTGGTCCGGTCCTGGTCTGGTTCGGTCTGGTCTGGTCTGGTCTTTTTCGGTCTGGTTCGGGTCTGGTCTGGTCTGGTTCGGTCTGGTCTGGTCTGGTCTGGTCTAGTTCGGTCTGGTCTGGTTCGGCTGGTTCGGGTCTGGTCTGGTTCGGTCTGGTCTGGTTGGGTCTGTCTGGTTGGGTCTGGTTCGGTCTGGTCTGGTTCAGTCTGGTCTGGTTCAGTCTGGTCTGGTTCAGTCTTGTCTGGTTCAGTCTTGTCTTGTCTTGTCTTGTCTTGTCTTGTCTTGTCTTGTCTGTTCCGGTCCTGGTCTGGTCCTGTTCTGGTCTGGTTCTGGTCCGGTCTGGTTCGGTCTGTTCTGGTTCGGGTCCGGTCTGGTTCGGTTCGGTCTGTTCTGGTCTGGTTCGGTCCGGTCTGGTTCGGTCCGGTCCTGGTCTTGTCTGGTCTGGTCTGGTCCGGGTCTGGTCAAACCTGGTTCAGTCTGGTCAAACCTGGTTCAGTCTGGTCAAACCTGGTTCAGTCTGGTCTTGTCTGTCTCTGTCTTGTCTTGTCTTGTCTTGTCTTGTCTTGTCTTGTCTTGTCTTGTCTGTTCCGGTCCTGGTCTGGTCTGGTCCTGGTCTGGTTCGGTCTGGTCTGGTTTGGTCTGGTTCGGTCTGGTCTGGTTCGGCTGTTCTGGTCTGGTTCGTTCTGGTCTGGTTCGGTCTGGTTCTGGTCTGGTTCGGTCTGTTCTGGTTCTGGTCTGGTCCTGGTCTGGTTCGGTCTGGTCCGGTCCTGGTCTGGTTCGGTCTGGTCTGGTCTGGTCTGGTTCGGTCTGGTTCGGGTCTGGTCTGGTCTCGGTCTGGTTCGGTCTGGTCTGGTTCTGGTCTGGTCTGGTTCGGTCTGGTCTGGTTCGGCTGGTTCTGGTTCTGGTCTGGTTCGGTCGGTGGTCTGGTTGGGTCTGTCTGGTTGGGTCTGGTTCGGTCTGGTCTGGTTCAGTCTGGTCTGGTTCAGTCTGGTCTGGTTCAGTCTTGTCTGGTTCAGTCTTGTCTTGGTCTTGTCTTGTCTTGTCTTGTCTTGTCTGTCTGGTTCCGGTCCTGGTCTGGTCCTGTTCTGGTCTGGTTCTGGTCCGGTCTGGTTCGGTTCGGTCTGTTCTGGTTCGGGTCCGGTCTGGTTCGGTTCGGTCTGTTCTGGTCTGGTTCGGTCCGGTCTGGTTCGGTCCGGTCCTGGTCTTGTCTGGTCTGGTCTGGTCCGGGTCTGGTCAAACCTGGTTCAGTCTGGTCAAACCTGGTTCAGTCTGGTCAAACCTGGTTCAGTCTGGTCAAACCTGGTTCAGTCTGGTCAAACCTGGTTCAGTCTGGTCAAACCTGGTTCAGTCTTGTCTTGTCTTGTCTTGTCTTGTCTTGTCTGTTCCGGTCCTGGTCTGGTCCGGTCCTGGTCTGGTCCGGTCAAACCTGGTTCAGTCCGGTCAAACCTGGTTCAGTCTTGTCTTGTCTGTCTGGTTCGGTCTGGTTCTGGTCCGGTCTGGTTCGGTCTGGTTCTGGTCCGGTCTGGTTCGGTCTGGTTCTGGTCCGGTCTGGTTCGGTCTGGTTCTGGTCCGGTCTGGTTCGGTCTGGTTCTGGTCCGGTCTGGTTCGGTCTGGTTCTGGTCCGGTCTGGTTCGGTCTGGTTCTGGTCCGGTCTGGTTCGGTCTGGTTCTGGTCCGGTCTGGTTCGGTCTGGTTCTGGTCCGGTCTGGTCGGTCTGGTTCTGGTCCGGTCTGGTTCGGTCTGGTTCTGGTCCGGTCTGGTTCGGTCTGTTCTGGTCCGGTCCTGGTTCAGTCCGGTCAAACCTGGTTCAGTCCGGTCAAACCTGGTTCAGTCCGGTCAAACCTGGTTCAGTCTTGTCTGGTCCGGGGTCCTCCTGGTTCGGGTCTCCTGTCTGGTCCGGGTCTGGTCCTGTCTGGTTCGGGTCTTGTCCTGTCTGGTTCGGGTCTTGTCTTGTCTTGTCTTGTCTTGTCTTGTCTTGTCTTGTCTTGTCTTGTCTTGTCTTGTCTTGTCTTGTCTTGTCTTGTCTTGTCTTGTCTTGTCTTGTCTTGTCTTGTCTTGTCTTGTCTTGTCTTGTCTTGTCTTGTCTTGTCTTGTCTTGTCTTGTCTTGTCTTGTCTTGTCTTGTCTTGTCTTGTCTTGTCTTGTCTTGTCTTGTCTTGTCTTGTCTTGTCTTGTCTTGTCTTGTCTTGTCTTGTCTTGTCTTGTCTTGTCTTGTCTTGTCTTGTCTTGTCTTGTCTTGTCTTGTCTTGTCTTGTCTGTTCCGGTCCTGGTCTGGTCTGGTCTGGTCTGGTCTGGTTCGGTCTGGTCTGGTTTGGTCTGGTTCGGTCTGGTTCGTTCTGGTCTGGTTCGTTCTGGTCTGGTTCGTTCTGGTCTGGTCTGGTTCGGTCTGGTCTGGTTCGGGTCTGGTCTGGTTCGGTCTGGTTCGGTTCGGTCTGGTCTGGTCTGGTTCGTTCTGGTCTGGTTCGGTCTGGTCTGGTTCGGGTCAGGTTCGGTCTGGTCTGGTTCGGTCTGGTTCGTTCTGGTTCGGTTCAGTCTGGTCTGGCTCTGTCTGGTTCGGTCTGGTCCGGTCTCGTCTGGTCTGGTTCGGTTCGGTCTGGTTCGGTCTGGTCTGGTCCGGTCTGGTTCGGTCTGGTCTAGTTCGGTCTGGTTCGGTCTAGTCTGGGTCTGGTCTGGTTCGGTCTAGTCTGGGTCTGGTCTAGTTCGGTCTGGTTCGGTTCGGTCTGTTCTGGTCTGGTTCGGGTTCTGTCTGGTTCTGTCTGGTCTGGTCTGGTCTGGTCCGGTCCGGTCGGGTCTGGTTCGGTCTAGTCTGGGTCTGGTCTGGTTCGTTCTGGTTCGGTCTGGTCTGGTTCGGTCTGGTCTGGTCTGGTTCGGTCTGTTCTGGTCTGGTTCTGGTCCGGTCTGGTTCGGTCTGGTTCGGTCTGTTCTGGTCTGGTTCTGGTCCGGTCTGGTTCGGTCTGGTTCTGGTCCGGTCTGGTTCGGTTCGGTCTGTTCTGGTCCGGTCCTGGTCTGGTCCGGTCCTGGTCTGGTCCGGTCCGGTCAAACCTGGTTCAGTCCGGTCAAACCTGGTTCAGTCCGGTCAAACCTGGTTCAGTCTTGTCTTGTCTTGTCTTGTCTTGTCTGTTCCGGTCCTGGTCTGGTTCTGGTCCGGTCTGGTTCGGTCTGGTTCTGGTCCGGTCTGGTTCGGTTCGGTCTGTTCTGGTTCGGGTCCGGTCCTGGTCTGGTCCCGGTCCGGTCCGGTCCCGGTCTGGTCTGGTCTGGTCCGGTCCCGGTCTGGTCAAACCTGGTTCAGTCTGGTCAAACCTGGTTCAGTCTGGTCAAACCTGGTTCAGTCTGGTCAAACCTGGTTCAGTCTGGTCAAACCTGGTTCAGTCTGGTCAAACCTGGTTCAGTCTGGGTCTTGTCTTGTCTTGTCTTGTCTTGTCTGTTCCGGTCCTGGTCTGGTCCGGTCCTGGTCTGGTCCGGTCCTGGTCCTGGTCTGGTTCGGTCTGGTCTGGTTTGGTCTGGTTCGGTTCGGTCTGGTTCGTTCTGGTCTGGTCCTGTTCTGGTCTGGTCCTGTTCTGTCTGGTCTGGTTCGGTCTGGTCTGGTTCGGTCTGGTTCGGTTCGGTCTGGTTCAGTCCGGTCTGGTTCGGTCTGGTTCTGGTCCGGTCTGGTTCGGTTCGGTCTGTTCTGGTTCGGGTCCGGTCCTGGTCTGGTCCCGGTCCGGTCCGGTCCCGGTCTGGTCTGGTCTGGTCCGGTCCCGGTCTGGTCAAACCTGGTTCAGTCTGGTCAAACCTGGTTCAGTCTGGTCAAACCTGGTTCAGTCTGGTCAAACCTGGTTCAGTCTGGTCAAACCTGGTTCAGTCTGGTCAAACCTGGTTCAGTCTGGGTCTTGTCTTGTCTTGTCTTGTCTTGTCTGTTCCGGTCCTGGTCTGGTCCGGTCCTGGTCTGGTCCGGTCCTGGTCCTGGTCTGGTTCGGTCTGGTCTGGTTTGGTCTGGTTCGGTCTGGTCTGGTTCGGTCTGGTTCGTTCTGGTCTGGTCCTGTTCTGGTCTGGTCCTGTTCTGTCTGGTCTGGTTCGGTCCGGGTCTTGTCTGGTCTGGTCTGGTTCGGTCCTGGTCTTG
>NW_027258995.1:15000-44450 GCF_045791955.1 Oncorhynchus clarkii lewisi | reverse complement strand
TCTGAGAAGGTGATTGGAAACAGGCTGAAAGGGGATTGGAAACAGGCTGAGAAGGGGATTGGAAACAGTCTGAGAAGGGGGATTGGAAACAGTCTGAGAAGGGGGATTGGAAACTGGATTGAAAGGGGATTGGAAACAGGCTGAGAAGGGGGATTGGAAACAGTCTGAGAAGGGACTGGAAACAGTCTGTAAAGGGATTGGAAACAGGCTGAAAAGGGATTGGAAACAGGCTGAGAAGGGATTGGAAACAGGCTGAGAAGGGATTGGAAACAGGCTGAGAAGGGATTGGAAACAGGCTGCATCAAAACAGAATCATGTTGAAGTAAATTCCCCTGAATTATACTTAGTTTCAGATACTCTATTTTCCTTCTGTAAGTTTAAAGAGATTCTCCTTTACTTTTGAATACTTTTTTCCCTGAAAGTAGAGCTCACTTTCCAAATGTGGTGCCTGGAAAATGACGTACTACGTCACATGTAGATTTGTGCACCACGTCATTACTCTCCCTCTGCTCTGCTGTGGGCGCATGATGAGCCTCTTGCTAGCCGTTACTCACATGGCGAGGGACTGTAGCTCATTTGTTGAACTTGAATGGCTCGGGGGCTGGCCCACGTGGGGGAAAATGTAGGGAAAATGTCGCAGCACAAGTTCCAGAGAAAGTGTCACTTTCAAACTAGGAATTTCCGTGGCTAATTGAGGGAAGATATTCATTCTGCATGTATGAACTACACATTGACATATAGTTTTTTAACTGATATTCAATTGTGTTTATGAATTATTTAGTGATTAAAAGTTATCAATCTGTTATCCCCCCCCCCCCCCCCAAGCCTTTTATTTCCATTTGCTGTAACCAGCCCCCCCCCCCCCCCCCCCCCCCCCACACTGAGCACCGACGGACGTGGAAATACAGTATAGCAGGCAGAGCACACTAGAGTACTGTTTACTTTACTGCACTCTACTTTACTGCAGTTGACTCTACTTTACTGCACTTTACTCTACTTTACTCTACTTTACTGCACTCTACTTTACTGCAGTTAACTCTACTTTACTGCACTTTACTGTACTTTACTGTGGAGTAGAAGCAGAAGATTTTGTTGTTTAGCTATCTGTAAGAGGCTTCCAGGAGCATCTGGATACGCAGCCACTTCCTGAATGTTAAAGTCAACAAAATAAAAGCACGTTCCAATGGCAGATTGAGCCTTTAACATTTTTTTTATACAGTACTGAACAACATATTCAAGTGTAGGACTTCAGTTGAAGAACTCTTCAAAACGACACATTAGTTCAACAACTTCAGTGTTTGTGCCCCTGTTTTTTAAAGACGGTTCTCACTGTAGCTGCTTTTACCAATGCTGGGGTATTTACACTAGCGTTGCTCGCAATTGCGTTGCACAAAAAATAACTGAACAGTCAGAAGTGAAATAAAATAAAATTTTAACTTACTGAGTTGGTGAGCTGGACTTATTGGTCTTTCAAACGGGAGAAATTTGAGACACAAATCGCTAAAGGAACGTATTATTAAACGGACTTTCCAAACCCACTTTCTCTCTGCTTTCAAAATAAAGGTTATTACTTTTTTTGTGCACATTTGGCACACTTGCAGGACTTTTATTTTGACAAAAGCAGCTGTACTCACTGGTGAACATCAGATCTTGTTCAGTCTCCTCCTCCTCTCCTTCCTCTTCCACTCTAGAAGGCTCTTCCTCTTTTTGCAATATAATATCCTCCTCCTCTTCCTCCTTTTTGATTTTGAACGCTTCTACCTCCTCCTCTTCCACTGTGACAGCCTCTATCCCCTCTTCCTCCTTTTTAACTCTGAAAGCATCCATCTCCTCCTCTTCCACTGTGACAGCCTCTATCCACGCTTCCTCTTTTACCCCAAACGTTTCTTTCTCCTCTTTCACTGTAACATCCTCCTCCTCTTTTATCGTTTTGAAAGCCCCTTCCTCTGATTGCATGGTAATATCCTCGTCTTCCTCTTTTACGACAATGTTCAGCCCCAGAACTTCTTTCTCCGTCCAACAGACCTCCTCTTCTTTAGCAGAGCAGCTTACTGAGCTCATGGTCGAGGATGTTAGTTAGCTATTTAGTTAGCATTAGCGACTAGCTTAGTGCTAATTTGACTATCAATTTCAACAAATTGTCAGTTACGTTTAAGTGAACTAACGTTACTGGATACGTAAACAGAATTGTGTTTAAAACACAGAGTAATATATCCAAAATGGGCTAAGGCGCTTCAGTGTTTCGCTTTTCTGTTGTCTAGCAAGCTACCGAAGTGGTTAAATTAGCAGCTTTGTTGTTGAAGTGTGCGGTCCCGTCCACTAGATTATGCGTCACGCTAGAAGCATTCACGTGAAACTCAGAACGCCATCTGCTGACTGGAGTGGGTAACGCAGTTTAGAAAAATATTCACGACATTGTTTATTCTGGCCGACAATGTCATAAAAAACACAAACATTTTATCCTTTGCCAAGATAATCCATCCACCTGACAGGTCAAATACAGTGAAAACAGAGAAATCAACCACAGATAGACAGATTTCTCTGTTTTCACATTATTTAGATTTTGCTTTCTGTCTTATTTTGTCTCTATAATGTGTGTTGTGACTTTGTTAAATGCACTTTAAATAAATTGTGATTTGATCTAGATGGGGAAAAGAAACAAACATATATTTTTTAAACAATTACTATTCTAGTATTCATTCATAATGTACATACTCATATTCAGGTCTCAGTCTGCACAGAGGAAAGTATTGGCTCTACTTAGAAGTCAGACAAAACGTTGTGCTAATTTTAAAAATATTTGTTTATGACATTGTTGGCCAGAATAAACCATTTAGTTTTATCCTTTTTTACAATCAGCACCTGTGTTTCCTCTGACATGTTGGAGTAATACTGATGGTAACAATCATGAGGTAGTGAATGTTTTTCATGTCAACAAAGTGTTCTCGGAACACGGAACCTCAACACATTTTCATACACCTTTATCTTGACGGCTAGAAACACAAATTAACTCAATTAAATTAAACAACTAAATTCAAGAGGTTTCAAGGTTAAAATAAAACTCACATTATTATTTGCTATCTTAACTCATCGACAACGGGCTTGGGAGAGGCGAAGGTCGAGTCATGCGTCCTCTGAAAGATGACCCCGCCAACCGCACTTTTTAACTCCCGCCCGCTTAACCCGGAAGCCAGCTGCCAGCTGCTTCAACTGACGACATAAGTCAGCCTGCGGGACTCCACAAGGAGTCATAGAGCGCAATGAGCCAAGTAAAAGCCCTCCCCTAACCCGGAAGACGCTGTGCCAACTGTGCGCCGCCCTGTGGGAATCCCTGTCACGGCCGGTTGTGACAAAGTCTGGCTCTGTAGTGACAACTCAAGCACTGCGATGCAATAACCCGGAAGACGCTGCACCCTCTGTACAGCACTTTGAGATATCAGCTGATGTACGAAGGGCTATACAAATACATTTGATTTGATTTGAACTAGGGGCTCCAACACTAAGACATCATTTACAACCATCAGATCAGAGGCTGACAACGCATTTTTATCGATAAACTGCCTGAGCATTCAAAACGTAACGAGTAGTTTTGGGTGTCAGAATGGAGTAAAAAGCACTTTATTTTCTTTAGGAACGTAATCAAATCAAATGTTATTTGTCACATGCACCGAATACAGTGAAATGCGGACTTACAAGCCCGAAACCAACAACGAGGAGGCTATATACAGGGGGTACCAGTAACCAACAATGAGGAGGCTATATACAGGAGGTACCAGTAACCAACAATGAGGAGGCTATATACAGGAGGTACCAGTAACCAACAATGAGGAGGCTATATACAGGAGGTACCAGTAACCAACAATGAGGAGACTATATACAGGAGGTACCAGTAACCAACAATGAGGAGACTATATACAGGAGGTACCAGTAACCAACAATGAGGAGACTATATACAGGAGGTACCAGTAACCAACAATGAGGAGGCTATATACAGGAGGTACCAGTAACCAACAATGAGGAGACTATATACAGGAGGTACCAGTAACCAACAATGAGGAGACTATATACAGGAGGTACCAGTAACCAACAATGAGGAGACTATATACAGGAGGTACCAGTAACCAACAATGAGGAGGCTATATACAGGAGGTACCAGTAACCAACAATGAGGAGGCTATATACAGGAGGTACCAGTAACCAACAATGAGGAGGATATATACAGGAGGTACCAGTAACCAACAATGAGGAGACTATATACAGGAGGTACCAGTAACCAACAATGAGGAGACTATATACAGGAGGTACCAGTAACCAACAATGAGGAGGCTATATACAGGAGGTACCAGTAACCAACAATGAGGAGGCTATATACAGGGGGTACCAGTAACCAACAACGAGGAGGCTATATACAGGAGGTACCAGTAACCAACAATGAGGAGGCTATATACAGGAGGTACCAGTAACCAACAATGAAGAGGCTATATACAGGGGGTACCAGTAACCAACAATGAGGAGGCTATATACAGGGAGTACCAGTAACCAACAATGAGGAGGCTATATACAGGAGGTACCAGTAACCAACAATGAGGAGACTATATACAGGGGGTACCAGTAACCAACAATGAGGAGGCTATATACAGGGAGTACCAGTAACCAACAATGAGGAGGCTATATACAGGAGGTACCAGTAACCAACAATGAGGAGGCTATATACAGGAGGTACCAGTAACCAACAATGAGGAGGCTATATACAGGAGGTACCAGTAACCAACAATGAGGAGGATATATACAGGAGGTACCAGTAACCAACAATGAGGAGGTTATATACAGGAGGTACCAGTAACCAACAATATGGAGACTATATACAGGAGGTACCAGTAACCAACAATGAGGAGACTATATACAGGAGGTACCAGTAACCAACAATGAGGAGGCTATATACAGGAGGTACCAGTAACCAACAATGAGGAGCCTATATACAGGAGGTACTAGTAACCAACATTGAGGAGACTATATACAGGAGGTACCAGTAACCAACAATTAGGAGGCTATATACAGGAGGTACCAGTAACCAACAATGAGGAGGCTATATACAGGAGGTACCAGTAACCAACAATGAGGAGGCTATATACAGGAGGTACCAGTAACCAACAATGAGGAGGCTATATACAGGAGGTACCAGTAACCAACAATGAGGAGGCTATATACAGGAGGTACCAGTAACCAACAATGAGGAGGCTATATTCAGGAGGTACCAGTAACCAACAATGAGGAGGCTATATACAGGAGGTACCAGTAACCAACAATGAGGAGGATATATACAGGGGGTATCAGTAACCAACAATGAGGAGGCTATATACAGGAGGTACCAGTAACCAACAATGAGAAGGATATATACAGGAGGTACCAGTAACCAACAATGAGGAGGATATATACAGGAGGTACCAGTAACCAACAATGAGGAGGATATATACAGGAGGTACCAGTAACCAACAATGAGGAGGCTATATACAGGAGGTACCAGTAACCAACAATGAGGAGGATATATACAGGAGGTACCAGTAACCAACAATGAGGAGGATATATACAGGAGGTACCAGTAACCAACAATGAGGAGGCTATATTCAGGAGGTACCAGTAACCAACAATGAGGAGGATATATACAGGGGGTACCAGTAACCAACAATGAGGAGGCTATATACAGGAGGTACCAGTAACCAACAATGAGGAGGCTATATACAGGAGGTACCAGTAACCAACAATGAGGAGGCTATATACAGGAGGTACCAGTAACCAACAATATGGAGGCTATATACAGGAGGTACCAGTAACCAACAATGAGGAGACTATATACAGGGGGTACCAGTAACCAACAATGAGGAGACTATATACAGGAGGTACCAGTAACCAACAATGAGGAGGCTATATACAAGAGGTACCAGTAACCAACAATGAAGAGGCTATATACAGGGGGTACCAGTAACCAACAATGAGGAGGATATATACAGGAGGTACCAGTAACCAACAATGAGGAGGCTATATACAGGAGGTACCAGTAACCAACAATGAGGAGGCTATATACAGGAGGTACCAGTAACCAACAATGAGGAGGCTATATACAGGAGGTACCAGTAACCAACAATGAGGAGGATATATACAGGAGGTACCAGTAACCAACAATGAGGAGGATATATACAGGAGGTACCAGTAACCAACAATGAGGAGGATATATACAGGGGGTACCAGTACAGAGTCAATGTGGAGGCTATATACAGGGGGTACCAGTACAGAGTCAATGGGGAGGCTATATACAGGGGGTACCAGTACAGAGTCAATGTGGAGGCTATATACAGGGGGTACCAGTACAGAGTCAATGTGGAGGCTATATACAGGGGGTACCGGTACAGAGTCAATGTGGAGGCTATATACAGGAGGTACCGGTACAGAGTCAATGTGGAGGCTATATACAGGGGGTACCAGTACAGAGTCAATGTGGAGGCATATACAGGGGGTACCAGTACAGAGTCAATGTGGAGGCTATATACAGGAGGTACCGGTACAGAGTCAATGTGGAGGCTATATACAGGGGGTACCAGTACAGAGTCAATGTGGAGGCTATATACAGGGGGTACCAGTACAGAGTCAATGTGGAGGCTATATACAGGAGGTACCGGTACAGAGTCAATGTGGAGGCTATATACAGGGGGTACCAGTACAGAGTCAATGTGGAGGCTATATACAGGGGGTACCGGTACAGAGTCAATGTGGAGGCTATATACAGGAGGTACCGGTACAGAGTCAATGTGGAGGCTATATACAGGGGGTACCGGTACAGAGTCAATGTGGAGGCTATATACAGGAGGTACCGGTACAGAGTCAATGTGGAGGCTATATACAGGGGGTACCGGTACAGAGTCAATGTGGAGGCTATATACAGGGGGTACCAGTACAGAGTCAATGTGGAGGCTATATACAGGGGGGTACCAGTACAGAGTTAATGTGGAGACTATATACAGGGGGTACCAGTACAGAGTCAATGTGGAGGCTATATACAGGGGGTACCAGTACAGATTCAATGTGGAGGCTATATACAGGAGGTACCGGTACAGTGTCAATGTGGGGGCTGTATACAGGGGGTACCAGTACAGAGTCAATGTGGAGGCTATATACAGGAGGTACCGGTACAGAGTCAATGTGGAGGCTATATACAGGAGGTACCGGTACAGAGTCAATGTGGAGGCTATATACAGGGGGTACCAGTACAGAGTCAATGTGGAGGCTATATACAGGGGGTACCGGTACAGAGTCAATGAGGCTATATACAGGAGGTACCGGTACAGAGTCAATGTGGAGGCTATATACAGGGGGTACCAGTACAGAGTCAATGTGGAGGCTATATACAGGGGGTACCAGTACAGAGTCAATGTGGAGGCTATATACAGGAGGTACCGGTACAGAGTCAATGAGGCTATATACAGGAGGTACCGGTACAGAGTCAATGTGGAGGCTATATACAGGGGGTACCAGTACAGAGTCAATGTGGAGGCTATATACAGGGGGTACCAGTACAGAGTCAATGTGGAGGCTATATACAGGAGGTACCGGTACAGCGTCAATGTGGAGGCTATATACAGGGGGTACCAGTACTGAGTCAATGTGGAGGCTATATACAGGGGGTACCAGTACAGAGTCCTTGTGGAGGCTATATACAGGGGGTACCAGTACAGAGTCAATGTGGAGGCTATATACAGGGGGTACCAGTACAGAGTCAATGTGGAGGCTATATACAGGGGGTACCAGTACAGAGTCAATGTGGAGGCTATATACAGGGGGTACCAGTACAGAGTCAATGTGGAGGCTATATACAGGGGGTACCAGTACAGAGTCAATGTGAAGGCTATATACAGGGGGCACCAGTACAGAGTCAATGTGGAGGCTGTATACAGGGGGTACCAGTACAGAGTCAATGTGGAGGCTATATACAGGGGGTACCAGTACAGAGTCAATGTGGAGGCTATATACAGGGGGTACCAGTACAGAGTCAATGTGGAGGCTATATACAGGGGGTACCAGTACAGAGTCAATGTGGAGGCTATATACAGGGGGTACCAGTACAGAGTCAATGTGAAGGCTATATATATACAGGGGGCACCAGTACAGAGTCAATGTGGAGGCTGTATACAGGGGGTACCAGTACAGAGTCAATGTGGAGGCTATATACAGGGGGTACCAGTACAGAGTCATCGTGGAGGCTATATACAGGGGGTACCAGTACAGAGTCAATGTGGAGGCTATATACAGGGGGTACCAGTACAGAGTCAATGTGGAGGCTATATACAGGGGGTACCAGTACAGAGTCAATGTTAGTCAAGGTAAATGAGGTAATATGTACATGTAGGTAGAGTTAAAGTGACTATGCATAGACAATAAACAGAGAGTAGAAGCTGTTAAGAAGCTTTTTGGACAAAGACTTAGTGCTTTGGTACCGCTTGCCATGCGGTAACAGAGAGAACAGTCTATGACTAGGGTGACTGGAGTCTTTGACCATTTTTAGGGCCTTCCTCTGACACCGCCTGGTATAAATGTCCTGGATGAAAGGAAGCTTGGCCCCAGTGATGTACTGGGCTGTAAGCACTACCCTCTGTAGTGCCTTGCAGTCGGAGACTGAGCAGTTGCCATACCAGGCAGTGATGCAACCATGCTCTCGATGGTGCAGCTGTAGAACTTTTTATGGATCTGAGGACCCATGTCAAATCTTTTCAGTCTCCTGCACTCTTCACGACTGTCTTGGTGTGTTTGGACCATGATAGTTTGTTGGTGATGTGGACACCAAGGAAGTTGAAGCTCTCAACCTTCTCCCCTGTGTGTATTCTCTTATGTATTTTCAGGCTCCCTAACTCTGTAAAAGTCTTTCCACACTGACAGCAGTGATGAGGCTTCTCGCCTGTGTGTGTCCGCTCGTGCCTTTTCATGTTGCCTAACTCTGTAAAACTCTTCCCGCACAGTGAGCAGTGGAAAGGCTTCTCTCCTGTGTGTGTTCTCTCATGTGACTTCAAATACTCTAACTTGGTAAAACCCATTCCACATTGAGAGCATTCGTAAGGCTTCTCTCCTGTGTGTGTTCTCTCGTGTATTTTCAGGTTCCCTAACTGGGTAAATCTCTTCCCACACTGGGAGCAGTGATGAGGTTTCTCTCCTGTGTGTGTCCTCTCATGTCTTCTCAGGTTTCCTAACTTGGTAAAACTCTTCCCGCAGTGGGAGCAGTCGTGTCGTTTTGCTGGTTTGGACGTCTCTGGTTCCTCTGAGTCTGATCTTTCTCCTGCCAAAGACAAACAGAGGGTTTATTTAAACAGAGAGACCTGAATAAACACTAATTGAAAACACTATTGAACTTCACTGTTGTTATGCAAATAATTGGTGGTATAAGTAAACATTTCAGGTCAAACAGTCTTATAAAACATCTACCAGAATTAGTTTGAAAATGTATTAGAAACAGGCTGAAAATGGATT
The DNA here is from genome assembly GCF_045791955.1 of Oncorhynchus clarkii lewisi. Taxonomy (NCBI): domain Eukaryota; kingdom Metazoa; phylum Chordata; class Actinopteri; order Salmoniformes; family Salmonidae; genus Oncorhynchus; species Oncorhynchus clarkii. The sequence goes on along the minus strand of NW_027258995.1, from coordinate 34,940 downwards.
GGAAATAGGCTGCAAGGGGATTGGAAACAGGATTGAAAGGTATAAGAAACAGGCTGAAAAGGGATTGGAAACTGGATGAGAAGGGGATTGGAAACAGGCTGAGAAGGGGATTGGAAACAGGCTGAGAAGGGGATTGGAAACAGGCTGAGAAGGGGATTGGAAACAGGCTGAGAAGGGGATTGGAAACAGGCTGAGAAGGGGATTGGAAACAGGCTGAGAAGGAATTGGAAACAGTCTGAGAAGGAATTGGAAACAGTCTGAGAAGGAATTGGAAACAGGCTGAGAAGGGGATTGGAAACAGGCTGAAAGGGGATTGGAAACAGTCTGAGAAGGGATTGGAAACAGTCTGAAAAGGGATTGGAAACAGGCTGCATCAAAACAGAATCATGTTGAAGTAAATTCCCCTGACAACTATTATACTTAGTTTCAGATACTCTATTTTCCTTCTGTAAGTTTAAAGAGATTCTTCTAAACTTTTGAATACTTTTTTTCCTGAAAGTAGTGCTCACTATCCAAATGTGGTCCCTGGAAAATTGCGTACTACGTCACATGTAGATTTGTGCACCACGTCATTACTCTCCCTCTGCTCTGCTGTGGGCGCAGGATGAGCCTCTTGCTAGCCGTCAATCACATGGCGAGGGACTGTAGCTCATTTGTTGAACTTGAATTGCACGTGGGGGGAAATGTAGGGAAAATGGCGCAGCACAAGTTCCAGAGAAAGTGTCACTTTCAAACTAGGGATTTCCGTGGCTAATTGAGGTAAGATATTAATTCTGCATGTATGAACTACACATTGACATATAGTGTTTTAACTGATATTCAATTGTGTTTATGAATTATTTAGTGATTAAAAGTTATCATTCTGTTACCCCCCCAGACTTATTTCCATTTGCTGTAACCATAAAAGCACGTTCCAATGGCAGATTGAGCCTTTAACATTTTTTTATACAGTACTGAACAACATATTCAAGTGTAGGACTTCAGTTGAAGAACTCTTCAAAACGACACATTAGTTCAACAACTTCAGTGTTTGTGCCCCTGTTTTTTAAAGACGGTTCTCACTGTAGCTGCTTTTACCAAATGCTGGGGTATTTACACTAGCGTTGCTCGCAATTGCGTTGCACAAAAAAATAACTGAACAGTCAGAAGTGAAATAAAATTACATTTTAACTTACTGAGTTGGTGAGCTGGACTTATTGGTCTTTCAAACGGGAGAAATTTGAGACACAAATCGCTAAAGGAACGTATTATTAAACGGACTTTCCAAACCCACTTTCTCTCTGCTTTCAAAATAAAAGTTATTACTTTTTTTTGTGCACGTATGGCACACTTGCAGGACTTTTATTTTGACAAAAGCAGCTGTACTCACTGGTGATCATCAGATCTTGTTCAGTCTCCTCCTCTCCTTCCTCTTCCTCTCTAGAAGGCTCTTCCTCTTTTTTAAATATAATATCCTCCTCCTCTTCCTCCTTTTTGATTTTGAAAGCTTCTACCTCCTCCTCTTCCACTGTGAAAGCCTCTATCCCCTCTTCCACGCTGATATCCTCCTCTTCCTCCGCTTTAACTCTGAAAGCATCCATCTCCTCCTCTTCCACTGTGACAGCCTCTATCCACTCTTCCTCTTTTACCCCAAACGTTTCTTTCTCCTCTTTCACTGTAACATCCTCCTCCTCTTTTATCGTTTTGAAAGCCCCTTCCTCTGATTGCATGGTCATATCCTCGTCTTCGTCTTTTACGACAATGTTCAGCCCCAGAGCTTCTTTCTCCGTCCAACAGACCTCCTCTTCTTTAGCAGAGTAGCTTACTGAGCTCATGGTCGGGGATGTTAGCAAGCTAGCTAGTTAGTTAGCATTAGCGACTAGCTTAGTGCTAATTTGACTATCAATTTCAACAAATTGTCAGTTACGTTTAAGTGAACTAACGTTACTCGATACGTAAACAGAATTGTGTTTAAAACACAGAGTAATATATCCAAAATGGGCTAAGGCGCTTCAGTGTTTCGCTTTCCTGTTGTCTAGCAAGCTACCGAAGTGGTTAAATTAGCAGCTTTGTTGTTGAAGTGTGCGGTCCCGTCCACTAGATTATGCGTCACGCTAGAAGCATTCACCTGAAACTCAGAACGCAATCTACTGACTGGAGTGGGTAACGCAGTTTAGAAAAATATTCACCCATTGTTTATTCTGGCTGACAATGTCATAAAAAACACAAACATTTTATCCTTTGCCAAGATAATCCATCCACCTGACAGATCAGCACCTGTGTTTCCTCTGACATGTTGGAGTAATACTGATGGTAACAATCATGAGGTAGTGAATGTTTTTCATGTCAACAAAATGTTCTCGGAACACGGAACCTCAACACATTTTCATACACCTTTATCTTGACGGTTAGAAACACAAATTAACTCAATTAAATTAAACAACTAAATTCAAGAGGTTTCAAGGTTAAAATAAAACTCACATTATTATTTGCTATCTTAACTCATCGACAACGGGCTTGGGAGAGGCGAAGGTCGAGTCATGCGTCCTCTGAAAGATGACCCCGCCAACCGCACATTTTAACTCCCGCCCGCTTAACCCGGAAGCCAGCTGCACCAATGTGTCAGAGGAAACACCGTTCTACTGACGACATAAGTCAGCCTGCGGGACTCTACAAGGAGTCATAGAGCGCAATGAGCCAAGTAAAGCCCTCCCCTAACCCGGAAGACACTGTGCCAATTGTGCGCCGCCCTATGGGAATCCCGGTCACGGCCGGTTGTGACAAAGTCTGGCTCTGTAGTGACAACTCAAGCACTGCGATGCAATAACCCGGAAGACGCTGCACCCTCTGTACAGCACTTTGAGATATCAGCTGATGTACGAAGGGCTATACAAATAAATTTGATTTGATTTGAACTAGGGGCTCCAACACTAAGACATCATTTACAACCATCAGATCAGAGGCTGACAACGCATTTTTATCGATAAACTGCCTGAGCATTCAAAACGTAACGAGTAGTTTTGGGTGTCAGAATGGAGTAAAAAGCACTTTATTTTCTTTAGGAACGTAATCAAATCAAATGTTATTTGTCACATGCACCGAATACAGTGAAATGCGGACTTACAAGCCCGAAACCAACAACGAGGAGGCTATATACAGGGGGTACCAGTAACCAACAATGAGGAGCCTATATACAGGAGGTACCAGTAACCAACAATGAGGAGGCTATATACAGGAGGTACCAGTAACCAACAATGAGGAGGCTATATACAGGAGGTACCAGTAACCAACAATGAGGAGACTATATACAGGGGGTACCAGTAACCAACAATGAGGAGGCTATATACCGGAGGTACCAGTAACCAACAATGAAGAGGCTATATACAGGGGGTACCAGTAACCAACAATGAGGAGGCTATATACAGGGGGTACCAGTAACCAACAATGAGGAGGCTATATACAGGAGGTACCAGTAACCAACAATGAGGAGGCTATATACAGGAGGTACCAGTAACCAACAATGAGGAGGCTATATACAGGAGGTACCAGTAACCAACAATGAGGAGGCTATATACAGGAGGTACCAGTAACCAACAATGAGGAGGCTATATACAGGAGGTACCAGTAACCAACAATGAGGAGGCTATATACAGGAGGTACCAGTAACCAACAATGAGGAGGCTATATACAGGAGGTACCAGTAACCAACAATGAGGAGGCTATATACAGGAGGTACCAGTAACCAACAATGAGGAGGCTATACACAGGAGGTACCAGTAACCAACAATGAGGAGCCTATATACAGGAGGTACCAGTAACCAACAATGAGGAGGCTATATACAGGAGGTACCAGTAACCAACAATGAGGAGGCTATATACAGGGGGTACCAGTAACCAACAATGAGGAGCCTATATACAGGAGGTACCAGTAACCAACAATGAGGAGGCTATATACAGGAGGTACCAGTAACCAACAATGAGGAGGCTATATACAGGAGGTACAAGTAACCAACAATGAGGAGGCTATATACAGGAGGTACCAGTAACCAACAATGAGGAGGCTATACACAGGGGGTACCAGTAACCAACAATGAGGAGGCTATATACAGGAGGTACCAGTAACCATCAATGAGGAGGCTATATACAGGAGGTACCAGTAACCAACAATGAGGAGGCTATATACAGGGGGTACCAGTAACCAACAATGAGGAGGCTATATACAGGAGGTACCAGTAACCAACAATGAGGAGGCTATACACAGGGGGTACCAGTAACCAACAATGGGGAGGCTATATACAGGGGGTACCAGTAACCAACAATGAGGAGGCTATATACAGGAGGTACCAGTAACCAACAATGAGGAGGCTATATACAGGAGGTACCAGTAACCAACAATGAGGAGGCTATATACAGGGGGTACCAGTAACCAACAATGAGGAGGCTATATACCGGAGGTACCAGTAACCAACAATGAGGAGGCTATATACAGGAGGTACCAGTAACCAACAATGAGGAGGCTATATACAGGAGGTACCAGTAACCAACAATGAGGAGGCTATATACAGGAGGTACCAGTAACCAACAATGAGGAGACTATATACAGGAGGTACCAGTAACCAACAATGAGGAGGCTATATACAGGAGGTACCAGTAACCAACAATGAGGAGGCTATATACAGGAGGTACCAGTAACCAACAATGAGGAGACTATATACAGGAGGTACCAGTAACCAACAATGAGGAGGCTATATACAGGAGGTACCAGTAACCAACAATGAGGAGACTATATACAGGAGGTACCAGTAACCAACAATGAGGAGGCTATATACCGGAGGTACCAGTAACCAACAATGAGGAGGATATATACAGGAGGTACCAGTAACCAACAATGAGGAGGCTATATACAGGAGGTACCAGTAACCAACAATGAGGAGGCTATATACAGGAGGTACCAGTAACCAACAATGAGGAGGCTATATACCGGAGGTACCAGTAACCAACAATGAGGAGGCTATATACAGGAGGTACCAGTAACCAACAATGAGGAGGCTATATACAGGGGGTACCAGTAACCAACAATGAGGAGGCTATATACAGGGGGTACCAGTAACCAACAATGAGGAGGCTATATACCGGAGGTACCAGTAACCAACAATGAGGAGGCTATATACAGGAGGTACCAGTAACCAACAATGAGGAGGCTATATACAGGAGGTACCAGTAACCAACAATGAGGAGGCTATATACAGGAGGTACCAGTAACCAACAATGAGGAGACTATATACAGGAGGTACCAGTAACCAACAATGAGGAGGCTATATACAGGAGGTACCAGTAACCAACAATGAGGAGACTATATACAGGAGGTACCAGTAACCAACAATGAGGAGGCTATATACCGGAGGTACCAGTAACCAACAATGAGGAGGATATATACAGGAGGTACCAGTAACCAACAATGAGGAGGATATATACAGGAGGTACCAGTAACCAACAATGAGGAGGATATATACAGGAGGTACCAGTAACCAACAATGAGGAGGATATATACAGAAGGTACCAGTAACCAACAATGAGGAGACTATATACAGGAGGTACCAGTAACCAACAATGAGGAGGCTATATACAGGAGGTACCAGTAACCAACAATGAGGAGGCTATATACAGGAGGTACCAGTAACCAACAATGAGGAGGCTATATACAGGAGGTACCAGTAACCAACAATGAGGAGGCTATATACAGGAGGTACCAGTAACCAACAATGAGGAGGCTATATACAGGAGGTACCAGTAACCAACAATGAGGAGGCTATATACAGGAGGTACCAGTAACCAACAATGAGGAGGCTATATACAGGGGGTACCAGTAACCAACAATGAGGAGGCTATACACAGGAGGTACCAGTAACCAACAATGAGGAGGCTATATACAGGAGGTACCAGTAACCAACAATGAGGAGGCTATATACAGGAGGTACCAGTAACCAACAATGAGGAGGATATATACAGGAGGTACCAGTAACCAACAATGAGGAGGATATATACAGGAGGTACCAGTAACCAACAATGAGGAGGCTATATACAGGGGGTACCAGTAACCAACAATGAGGAGGCTATATACAGGAGGTACCAGTAACCAACAATGAGGAGGCTATATACAGGAGGTACCAGTAACCAACAATGAGGAGGCTATATACAGGAGGTACCAGTAACCAACAATGAGGAGGATATATACAGGAGGTACCAGTAACCAACAATGAGGAGGCTATATACAGGAGGTACCAGTAACCAACAATGAGGAGGCTATATACAGGAGGTACCAGTAACCAACAATGAGGAGGCTATATACAGGAGGTACCAGTAACCAACAATGAGGAGGCTATATACAGGGGGTACCAGTAACCAACAATGAGGAGGATATATACAGGAGGTACCAGTAACCAACAATGCATTTTAAAAAAAACAAGTGTTAGTAAAAACAATAGATAAGTAAAATAAGAAAATATGTTTAAAAATCATTGAAGAGCAGCAGTAAAATAACAGTAGCAAGGCTATATACAGGGGGTACCAGTACAGAGTCAATGTTAGTCAAGGTAAATGAGGTAATATGCACATGTAGGTAGAGTTAAAGTGGCTATGCATAGACAATAAACAGAGAGTAGAAGCTGTTAAGAAGCTTTTTGGACAAAGACTTAGTGCTTTGGTACCGCTTGCCATGCGGTAACAGAGAGAACAGTCTATGACTAGGGTGACTGGAGTCTTTGACCATTTTTAGGGCCTTCCTCTGACACAGCCTGGTATAAATGTCCTGGATTAAAGGAAGCTTGGCCCCAGTGATGTACTGGGCTGTAAGCACTACCCTCTGTAGTGCCTTGCAGTCGGAGACTAAGCAGTTTCCAACGCAGTTGCCATACCAGGCAGTAATGCAACCAGTCAGAATGCTCTCGATGGTGCAGCTGTAGAACTTTTTATGGATCTGAGGACCCATGTCAAATCTTTTCAGTCTCCTGAGGGGGAATAGGTTTTGTCGTACACTCTTCAGGACTGTCTTGGTGTGTTTGGACCATGATAGTTTGTTGGTGATGTGGACACCAAGGAACTTGAAGCTCTCAACCTGTTCCACTACAGCCCCATCGATGAGAATGTGGGCGTGCTCGGTCCTCCTTTTCCTGTAGTCCACAATCCTCTCCTTTGTCTTGATCACGTTGAGAGAGAGGTTATTATCCTGGCACTACATGGCCAGGTCTCTGACCTCCTCCCCATAGGCTGTCTCATCGTTGTCGGTGAGCAGGCCTACCACTGTTGTGTCGTCAGCAATCTTAATGATGGTGCCTGGCCATGCAGTCATGAGTGAATAGGGAGTACAAGAGGGGACTGAGCACGCACCTATGAGTGGCCCCTGTGTTGAGGATCAGTGTGGCAGATGTGTTGTTACCTACCCTTACCACCTGGGAACGGCCGGGTCAGGAAGTCCAGGATCCAGTTGCAGAGGGAGGTGTTTAGTCCCAGGGTCCTTAGCTTAGTGATGAGCTTTGAGGGCACTATGGTGTTGAAAGCTCAGCTGTAGTCAATGAATAGCTTTCTAACATCCTTTTGTCCAGGTGGGAAATGGCAGTGTGGAGAGCGATTGAGATTGTATCATCTGTGGATCTGTTGAAGTAAATGAAGTAAAAGTAGTCAAAAAAAATAAAGTAAAGTACAGATACTTAAGTAGTACTTTAAAGTATTTTTTCAAAAGTACTTTACAGAACTGGAATAATCATGTGTATGTGTTCCGATTCCCCAACTGAAGGAAACACTGACCTTGATGAAAGCCCCTCAACATAATGAAACACTGACCTTGATGAAAGCCCCTCAACATAATGAAACACTAACCTTGATGGAAAGCCCCTCAACATAATGAAACACTAACCTTGATGGAAAGCCCCTCAACATAAGGAAACACTGACCTTGATGGAAAGCCCCTCAACATAATGAAACACTGACCTTGATGAAAGCCCCTCAACATAATGAAACACTAACCTTGACGGAAAGCCCCTCAACATAATGAAACACTAACCTTGATGGAAAGCCCCTCAACATAAGGAAACACTGACCTTGATGGAAAGCCCCTCAACATAATGAAACACTGACCTTGATGGAAAGCCCCTCAACATAATGAAACACTAACCTTGATGAAAGCCCCTCAACATAATGAAACACTGACCTTGATGAAAGCCCCTCAACATAATGAAACACTAACCTTGATGAAAGCCCCCCAACTGAAAGAAACAATTACTAACTTTTGAGTGACGTTTGAGAGATAGAGGACGGTCACGTGTGTTTGTAAAGCAGAGGTCCCGAGTTCGAGTCAGGTATGTGTCTAATCAGGGGAAAGTGGTAATGGCTTAGTAAGCAGCGTGACGTTCTTCACTCGGATACGTTCACACTGACATAGCCTGCTTCATATTCAGTTACTATTTTGAAATAAAAAACACATAGATGTATTTTTTGGTCCATTTTATACAACTTGATTTCATGTGGCATAAACAAAAGCAAAACCTTTTGCGGTACAATATATGAGACAAGTGTGGGAGCATTATTTGTGTTTTCTAACTGGTTACAACTAACTGGTTAAAACTAACTGGTTAAAACTAACTGGTTAAAAATATATAATTTCACACTAGGAGCATTGCTAACGTTTCTCTATGGTGTGGATTCTTTCATGTTCTTTCAATTGCCTTAATGAGGCAAAACTCTTTAAGCACAGGGAGCATTGGTAAGGCTTCTCTCCTGTGTGTATTCTCTCATGTATTTTCAGGTTCCCTAACTTTGTAAAACTCTTTCCACACAGGGAGCAGTGGAAAGGCTTATCTCCTGTGTGTGTCCTCTCGTGTTTTTTCAGGTTGCTTAACTCTGTAAAACACTTTCCACACAGGGAGCAGCGGTAAGGCTTCTCCCCTGTGTGTATTCTCTTATGTATTTTCAGGCTCCCTAACTCTGTAAAAGTCTTTCCACACTGACAGCAGTGATGAGGCTTCTCGCCTGTGTGTGTCCGCTCGTTCCTTTTCATGTTGCCTAACTCTGTAAAACTCTTCCCGCACAGTGAGCAGTGGAAAGGCTTCTCTCCTGTGTGTGTTCTCTCATGTGACTTCAGGTACTCTAACTTGGTAAAACTCATTCCACATTGAGAGCATTCGTAAGGCTTCTCTCCTGTGTGCGTTCTCTCGTGTATTTTCAGGTTCCCTAACTGGGTAAAACTCTTCCCACACTGGGAGCAGTGATGAGGTTTCTCTCCTGTGTGTGTCCTCTCATGTCTTCTCAGGTTTCCTAACTTGGTAAAACTCTTCCCGCAGTGGGAGCAGTCGTGTCGTTTTGCTGGTTTGGACGTCTCTGGTTCCTCTGAGTCTGATCTTTCTCCTGCCAAAGACAAACAGAGGGTTTATTTAAACAGAGAGACCTGAATAAACACTAATTGAAAACACTATTGAACTTCACTGTTGTTATGCAAATAATTTGTGGTATAAGTAAACATTTCAGGTCAAACAGTCTTATAAAACATCTACCAGAATTAGTTTGAAAATGTATTAGAAACAGGCTGAAAGGGGATTGGAAACAGGATTGAAAGGTATTAGAAACAGGCTGAAAAGGGATTGTAAACTGGATTGAAAGGTATTAGAAACAGTCTAAGGGGATTGGAAACAGGCTGAGAAGGGGATTGGAAACAGGCTGAGAAGGGGATTGGAAACAGGCTGAGAAGGGGATTGGAAACAGGCTGAGAAGGGGATTGGATACAGGCTGAGAAGGGGATTGGAAACAGGCTGAGAAGGGGATTGGAAACAGGCTGAGAAGGGATTGGAAACAGGCTGAGAAGGAATTGGAAACAGGCTGAGAAGGGGATTGGAAACAGTCTGTAAAGGTATTAGAAACAGGCTGCATCAAAACAGAATCATGTTGAAGTAAATTCCCCTGACAACTATTATACTTAGTTTCATTTGTTGAACTTGAATGGCTCGGGGGGCTGGACCACGTGGGGGAAAATGTAGGGAAAATGTCGCAGCACAATTTCCGTGGCTAATTGAGGTAAGATATTAATTCTGCATGTATGAACTACACATTGACACATCCAGCCCAAAGAGGAAGGTTTAGAAACTAGAGATTTCCGTGGCTAATTGAGGTAAGATATTAATTCTGCATGTATGAACTACACATTGACATATAGTGTTTTAACTGATATTCAATTGTGTTTATGAATTATTTAGTGATTAAAAGTTATCAATCTGTTATCCCCCCCCCCCCCCAAGCCTTTTATTTCCATTTGCTGAAACCAGCCCCCCCCCCCCCCCCCCCCCACTGAGCACCGATGGACGTGGAAATACAGTATAGCAGGCAGAGCACACTAGAGTACTGTTTACTTTACTGCACTCTACTTTACTGCAGTTGACTCTACTTTACTGCACTTTACTCTACTTTACTGCACTTTACTCTACTTTACTGCACTCTACTTTATTGCACTCTACTTTACTGTACTCTACTTTACTGCAGTTAACTCTACTTTACTGCACTTTACTGTGGAGTAGAAGCAGAAGATTTTGTTGTTTAGCTATCTGTAAGAGGCTTCCAGGAGCATCTGGATAAGCAGCCACTTCCTGAATGTTAAAGTCAACAAAATAAAAGCACGTTCCAATGGCAGATTGAGCCTTTAACATTTTTTTTATACAGTACTGAACAACATATTCAAGTGTAGGACTTCAGTTGAAGAACTCTTCAAAACGACACATTAGTTCAACAACTTCAGTGTTTGTGCCCCTGTTTTTTAAAGACGGTTCTCACTGTAGCTGCTTTTACCAATGCTGGGGTATTTACACTAGAGTTGCCGTTGCCGCCTGCTATAGACCACCCTCTGCCCCCAGCTGTGCTCTGGACACCATATGTGAACTGATTGCCCCCCATCTATCTTCAGAGCTCGTGCTGCTAGGCGACCTAAACTGGAACATGCTTAACACCCCAGCCATCCTACAATCTAAACTTGATGCCCTCAATCTCACACAAATTATCAATGAACCTACCAGGTACCTCCCCAAAGCCTTAAACATGGGCACCCTCATAGATATCATCCTAACCAACTTCCCCTCTAAATACACCTCTGCTGTCTTCAACCAAGATCTCAGCGATCACTGCCTCATTGCCTGCATCCGTAATGGGTCAGCGGTCAAACGACCTCCTCTCATCACTGTAAAACGCTCCCTGAAACACTTCAGCGAGCAGGCCTTTCTAATCGACCTGGCCGGGGTATCCTGGAAGGATATTGACCTCATCCCGTCAGTAGAGGATGCCTGGATATTTTTAAAAAATGCCTTCCTAACCATCTTAAATAAACATGCCCCATTCAAGAAATTTAGAACCAGGAACAGATATAGCCCTTGGTTCTCCCCAGACCTGACTGCCCTTAACCAACACAAAAACATCCTATGGCGTTCTGCATTAGCATCGAACAGCCCCCGTGATATGCAGCTGTTCAGGGAAGCTAGAAACCATTATACACAGGCAGTTAGAAAAGCCAAGGCTAGCTTTTTCAAGCAGAAATTTGCTTCTTGCAACACTAACTCAAAAAAGTTCTGGGACACTGTAAAGTCCATGGAGAATAAGAACACCTCCTCCCAGCTGCCCACTGCACTGAAGATAGGAAACACTGTCACCACTGATAAATCCACCATAATTGAAAATTTCAATAAGCATTTTTCTACTGCTGGCCATGCTTTCCACCTGGCTACTCCTACCCCTGTCAACAGCACTGCACCCCCAACAGCAACTCGCCCAAGCCTTCCCCATTTCTCCTTCTCCCAAATCCATTCAGCTGATGTTCTGAAAGAGCTGCAAAATCTGGACCCCTACAAATCAGCCGGGCTAGACAATCTGGACCCTTTCTTTCTAAAATTATCTGCCGAAATTGTTGCCACCCCTATTACTAGCCTGTTCAACCTCTCTTTCGTGTCGTCTGAGATTCCCAAAGATTGGAAAGCAGCTGCGGTCATCCCCCTCTTCAAAGGGGGGGACACTCTTGACCCAAACTGCTACAGACCTATATCTATCCTACCATGCCTTTCTAAGGTCTTCGAAAGCCAAGTCAACAAACAGATTACCGACCATTTTGAATCTCACCATACCTTCTCTGCTATGCAATCTGGTTTCAGAGCTGGTCATGGGTGCACCTCAGCCACGCTCAAGGTCCTAAACGATATCTTAACCGCCATCGATAAGAAACATTACTGTGCAGCCGTATTCATTGATCTGGCCAAGGCTTTCGACTCTGTCAATCACCACATCCTCATCGGCAGACTCAACAGCCTTGGTTTCTCAAATGATTGCCTCGCCTGGTTCACCAACTACTTCTCTGATAGAGTTCAGTGTGTCAAATCGGAGGGTCTGTTGTCCGGACCTCTGGCAGTCTCTATGGGGGTGCCACAGGGTTCAATTCTTGGACCGACTCTCTTCTCTGTATACATCAATGAGGTCGCTCTTGCTGCTGGTGAGTCTCTGATCCACCTCTACGCAGACGACACCATTCTGTATACTTCCGGCCCTTCTTTGGACACTGTGTTAACAACCCTCCAGGCAAGCTTCAATGCCATACAACTCTCCTTCCGTGGCCTCCAATTGCTCTTAAATACAAGTAAAACTAAATGCATGCTCTTCAACCGATCGCTACCTGCACCTACCCGCCTGTCCAACATCACTACTCTGGACGGCTCTGACTTAGAATACGTGGACAACTACAAATACTTAGGTGTCTGGTTAGACTGTAAACTCTCCTTCCAGACCCATATCAAACATCTCCAATCCAAAGTTAAATCTAGAATTGGCTTCCTATTTCGCAACAAAGCATCCTTCACTCATGCTGCCAAACATACCCTTGTAAAACTGACCATCCTACCAATCCTCGACTTTGGCGATGTCATTTACAAAATAGCCTCCAATACCCTACTCAACAAATTGGATGCAGTCTATCACAGTGCAATCCGTTTTGTCACCAAAGCCCCATATACTACCCACCATTGCGACCTGTACGCTCTCGTTGGCGGGCCCTCGCTTCATACTCGTCGCCAAACCCACTGGCTCCATGTCATCTACAAGACCCTGCTAGGTAAAGTCCCCCCTTATCTCAGCTCGCTGGTCACCATAGCATCTCCCACCTGTAGCACACGCTCCAGCAGGTATATCTCTCTAGTCACCCCCAAAACCAATTCTTTCTTTGGCCGCCTCTCTTTCCAGTTCTCTGCTGCCAATGACTGGAACGAACTACAAAAATCTCTGAAACTGGAAACACTTATCTCCCTCACTAGCTTTAAGCACCAACTGTCAGAGCAGCTCACAGATTACTGCACCTGTACATAGCCCACCTATAATTTAGCCCTATCAACTACCTCTTTCCCAACTGTATTTAATTTATTTATTTATTTTGCTCCTTTGCACCCCATTATTTTTATTTCTACTTTGCACATTCTTCCATTGCAAAACTACCATTCCAGTGTTTTACTTGCTATATTGTATTTACCTTGCCACCAAGGCCTTTTTTGCCTTTACCTCCCTTCTCACCTCATTTGCTCACATTGTATATAGACTTGTTTATACTTTATTATTGACTGTATGTTTGTTTTACTCCATGTGTAACTCTGTGTTGTTGTATCTGTCGAACTGCTTTGCTTTATCTTGGCCAGGTCGCAATTGTAAATGAGAACTTGTTCTCAACTTGCCTACCTGGTTAAATAAAGGTAAAATTAAATAAATAAATAAATAAACAGTCAGAAGTGAAATAAAATAAAATTGTAACTTACTGAGTTGGTGAGCTGGACTTATTGGTCTTTCAAACGGGAGAAATTTGAGACACAAATCGCTAAAGGAACGTATTATTAAACGGACTTTCCAAACCCACTTTCTCTCTGCTTTCAAAATAAAAGTTATTACTTTTTTTTGTGCACATTTGGCACACTTGCAGTAATTTTATTTTGACAAAAGCAGCTGTACTCACTGGTGATCATCAGATCTTGTTCAGTCTCCTCCTCCTCTCCTTCCTCTTCCACTCTAGAAGGCTCTTCCTCTTTTTTCAATATAATATCCTCCTCCTCTTCCTCCTTTTTGATTTTGAACGCTTCTACCTCCTCCTCTTCCACTGTGAAAGCCTCTATCCCCTCTTCCACGCTGATATCCTCATCTTCCTCCTTTTTAACTCTGAAAGCATCCATCTCCTCCTCTTCCACTGTGACAGCCTCTATCCACTCTTCCTCTTTTACCCCAAACGTTTCTTTCTCCTCTTTCACTGTAACATCCTCCTCCTCTTTTATCGTTTTGAAAGCCCCTTCCTCTGATAGCATGGTATAATCCTCGTCTTCCTCTTTTACGACAATGTTCAGCCCCAGAGCTTCTTTCTCCGTCCAACAGACCTCCTCTTCTTTAGCAGAGTAGCTTACTGAGCTCATGGTCGGGGATGTTAGCTAGCTAGCTAGCTAGTTAGTTAGCATTAGCGACTAGCTTAGTGCTAATTTGACTATCAATTTCAACAAATTGTCAGTTACGTTTAAGTGAACTAACGTTACTCGATACGTAAACAAAATTGTGTTTAAAACACAAAGTAATATATCCAAAATGGGCTAAGGCGCTTCAGTGTTTCGCTTTTCTGTTGTCTAGCAAGCTACCAAAGTGGTTAAATTAGCAGCTTTGTAGTTGAAGTGTGCCGTCCACTAGATTATGCGTCACGCTAGAAGCATTCACCTTAAACTCAGAACGCCATCTGCTGACTGGAGTGGGTAACGCAGTTTAGAAAAATATTCCCTACATTGTTTATTCTGGCCGACAATGTCATAAAAAACACAAACATTTTATCCTTTGCCAAGATAATCCATCCACCTGACAGGTCAAATACATTGAAAACAGAGAAATCAACCACAGAGAGACAGATTTCTCTGTTTTCACATTATTTAGATTTTGCTTTCTGTCTTATTTTGTCTCTATAATGTGTGTTGTGACTTTGTTAAATGCACTTTAAATAAATTGTGATTTGATCTAGACGGGGAAAAGAAACAAACATATATTTTTTAAACAATTACTATTCTAGTATTCATTCTTAGGGTACATACTCATATTCAGGTCTCAGTCTGCACAGAGGAAAGTATTGGCTCTACTTAGAAGTCAGACACAACATTGTGCTAATTTTGAAATTATTTTTTCATGACATTGTTGGCCAGAATAAACAATTTAGTTTTATCCTTTTTTTACAATCAGCACCTGTGTTTCCTCTGACATGTTGGAGTAATACTGAGGGTAACAATCATGAGGTAGTGAATGTTTTTCATGTCAACAAAATGTTCTCGGAACACGGAACCTCAACACATTTTCATACACCTTTATCTTGACGGCTAGAAACACAAATTAACTCAATTAAATTAAACAACTAAATTCAAGAGGTTAAGGTTAAAATAAAATTCACATTATTATTTAAAAATATATTTTGTGATATCCAATTGCATGATTTCGTTCCTGTGCTGTTTGTAATGACCCTGGTAGGTTGACTGATAACCTGAACCAGGATACAGGCACTGGTTACAGTTGGAAGAGTATTCCTGAGTGGACAGCTTGATGAAAACCCGTAAATATTTAGTCACCCGGAAAATATACCTCTGTTGACATCGCATACATTATCAAGTATTTCACACATGTTTTATCCAGATACTGACTGTTAGCACTTGTTGGTCTATAGCAACTTCCCACCAGAATGGGCTTTAGGTGAGGCAGGTGAACCTGTAGCCATATTACTTCCACAGCATTTCACATTAGATCGTCTCTGAGCTTAACAGGAATATGACTGAGTATAAACAGAGACACCACCCCCATTGGAATTTCTGTCTCTTCCATAGAGGTCGTAACCACGTATTGCTACCCTTGGTTTCATCGAAAGGTATTCTCTAAGTGAGTTTCAGAGAAAGTATATGAATGTTATCTGTTACTAGCGACTTACTGATATCATGAACCTTGTTTCTTAGGCTACACGTGTTAACGTGTACTATTTGTAGCACTTGTCTCAGATTCAAACTGTTACAAGCATTTCGCTACACCCGCAATAACATCTGCTAAACACGTGTATGTGACAAATAAAATTTGATTTGGGAAGTAGACATGCTCATGTTATTAATGTTAGTGCAGGGTGATATGCATACAGTGGACTTCTTACGAGGGCAAACCGTCTCAATGTTAATAGTATAATTCTGGTTTATAGGCACGATTGCTGCATACAATAGCTGTTGAATTTACAGAGGCACTCAGGGGAGTTAGAGGAACATAAATTGCATAAGGGAATAGAGAGTGATTTATTATAAACAATATGATTTAATGTGGCATAACCAAAAACCAAAAACACAAATTCTCAGTCAAAAACACAAAGTCAGAACACGGCCTCTCTATTCTCTCATGTGACTTCTGGTCCTCTGACTGGGAAAATATCTTTCCACAATGAGAGCAGTGGTATGTCTTCTCCTCCAGAGTGTCTTCTCTCATGCATTTTCAGGCTCCCTAACTGAGTAAAACTATTTCCACAGTGGGATCAGTGGTAGGGCTTTTCTCATGTGTGTGTCCTCTTATGTCTTTTCAGGCTCCGTAACTGAGTAAAGCTCTTTCCACAGTGGGAGCAGTGGTAAGACTTTTCCTCTGTGTGTGTCATCTCATGTGATTTTAGGTACTGTGATCGCAAAAATCTCTTTTCACACTTGGAGCATTGGTAGGGCTTTTCTCCAGTGTGTATTCCTTCATGCCTATTCAGGTTTCCTATCTGGGTAAAACTCTGATCACACTGGGAACATTGGAAAGGCTTCTCTCCTGTGTGTACGGTCTTGTGTGTTTTCAGGCTACGTGTTTTCAGGCTGTGTGTTTTCAGGCTACCTAACGTAGGTCTTCCTCCCTTCTTTATGTATTCCTTCATGCCTTTTCAGGCTCCCTATCTGGGTAAAACTCTTATCACACTGGGAACATTGGAAAGGCTTCTCTCCTGTGTGTGCCATCTCATGACGTTTTAGATTCCCTAACGTAGAAAAACTGTTTCCACATTGAGAGCAGTGGTGTGGTCCTGCTGGTTTGGGCGTCTCTGGCTCTGGTTCCCCTAAAGGACTCTTCTCGCTGTCAGAGTGAGAGTCTGGTCTCTCTCCTGCCAAAGACAGAGTATTTGGTTAAACGGAGAGACCTGAATGAAACCTCCATTAATAAAAATGTCTTTCTATTAGGTTTAATCTGGACTATATCCTTCAATAACTATATATCCTTCAATAACCTATTTTGTTGCCTTACAACCTGGAATTAAAATGGATTTAAATTAAAATGGATCATTTGATTGACACAACATGCCTACCACCATGAAGATGTAACACTTTTTTTTGTGTGAAACAAACAAGAAACAAGACAAAAAAAAACAGAAAACTTGAGCGTGCATAACTATTCACCCCCCCCCCCCCCCCCTTCGATTCTCTACAAATATTTTTTCTATTACAGCTTTAGATATGAATTCACGTCCAGATCTAATTTTCAATAGCTTCCTTTCCACGTGAGTGCCAAAAATATTGGGACAGCGACCATTTCTGTTGTTGTTGTGGCTCTGACTTCAGCATTTTGGATTGGCATTTACTCCAGGACTTTCATTTGAGGGTATTTTCATCCACGTTTAGAAAGTACAGCACTTTTTCTATTAAAGTCTCTTCTCCCCGCCCATTTTAAGGGCCAAAAGTATTGGGACAAATTCACTGATATGTGTATTAAAGTAGCAAATATTTATTTTAAAAAAATGTTTCCCCATATTCCTAGCACGCAATGACTACATTAAGCTTGTGACTGTACAAACTTGTTGGGTGCATTTGCTGTTTGTTTTGGTTGTGTTTCAGATTATTTTGTGTCCAATAGGAGAAAAAAATGTACTTTATATCCAGAATCTCGCAAACCCCACTAGTCTGTCAGCAGCGGTGTCTAGTTGCCTACTTGTATAGCCAGCCACCTGCCGTTGGTCTGCTGAGCCCGACTCCGAGCTGGGGTAGTTCGTTTCACATCTCAGTGACCCTTGAACTGTCCCAGGACAGGGCGAGAGGGCGTAGTGAATGTACTGCTAAACGGCTGGGTATAATTTGTGTCCCAACAGGAATCTGTTCCAAAAACATTGTAATGTAGAATGATTCCAACAAACAACGCATACAAAGTAGCATGAATAATTCACCTAGCTAACTTCGCTGTCGAATAGGCATCAACTCACCACGTAGCTTATTCTTAATGTTTGTCCGTAGGCTACCAGAGTGAGGACAGACATTTTTCAGAATAAACTCCTTACCCGGTATCTTATTGTGGCACTATATAACTTTGTATGAGTTGTTTGTTGGCAACCTTGTTATTTACAACGTTTTTGGAACAAATTCCCGTTGGAACGTAACACAAATTATACCCACCCCTGCAAAAACTAACGTAGCAGGCGTAAAAGAAACGGTAACAAGGCAAAACCGAGGGGCGCAGTCGAACAAACAACCGTTCATGATTCCACTCATTGACTAAGAGGCAGAAGCGAGTAAAACTCGATCAAGAATATAAACGTTCTGAGCTCTGATCAACACTGGGAACGCAATAAGTGGGTAAACGCCAGTTAACAAAGTAAAACGCAATTTTGCAAATAAAAAGGCGTTGAAAACAATGCTTAGGGTCAACTACATCCCTGGTTTTAATTGTCTGAATTCCATGGTTCCGTCGGCGGATTATTATTATTTTTTTAAACACACACATTAGTTCAACAAGCGTTGAGTTTTTTGCCCCGTTTGTAAAAAAGTACTCACTGATGTTAATCCGATCTTCTGTCTCCTCTTCCTCCACCCCCAATACGTCTTCCTCCTCCTCTTTTATTGAGATAGCCTCCTCTTCCACTCCAAAAGGTTCTTCCTCTTCTTTCAACGTAACATCCTCCTCTTCTTTCAACGTGAGAGCCTCCTCTGCCTCTTCCTCTCCAAAATGTTCCTTCTCTTCTTTCACTGTAACAGCATCCTCTTCCTCCTGTTTTATTCTGAAAGCTTCTTCCTCTCCTTTCACTGTAATATTCTCCTCTTCCTCTTTTACAACAATGTTCAGTCCCAGAGCTTCTTTCTCCGACCAGCAGACCTCCTCTTCTTTAGCAGGAGGGGAGTAGCTTAGTGAGCTCATGGTCAGGGACGTTAGCTAGTTAGCATTAACGACAAGCCTAGTGCTAGACTCAGTATCAAACTTAACAATTTTTTTGCAAAGTTACCAAGCAAATTACATTCAAGTAAACCAGTAGATACGTAAACATAGTTGTGTTTAAATCACCGAGATTAATATACGAAAAAATTGCCAAAGAAACGTCAATATTTCGGTTTTTAGTTGGCTAGCGAAGTGGTTGAATCAATAGCCTTGTTGCTGTTGAAAAAGCGTCCCGTCCACTAGATTATACGTCACGCAAGAGGCATCAACTGGAAGACTTAAGTCGCCATCTGCTGGCTGGAGTAACGCAGTTTAAATATTCACTACGTTGCTTATTCTGTCGTGAGTCATTGCAAAACAACCAGAGCTCATGTTTTCTCTTACTTCTTACCAGTACTTTTCTCTATGCAATTAAATTGTTTATTTTATTTATAATGTAATATTATCTTATGTTGTTGTTGTCTATAACAGTTGTGTAAACTGTCATGTATTCATTTGTTTTATGTGTATCCCAGGATGAGTTGCTGCTGTAATTGTAACAGTATAACTTTAGTCCGTCCCCACCAGGGTTCGAACCAGGGACCCTCTACACACATCAACAACTGACACCCACGAAGCATCATTACCCATCGCTCCACAAAAGCCGCGGCCCTTGCAGAGCAAGGGGAACCACTACTTCAAGGTCTCAGAGCAAGTGACGTCACCGATTGAAACCCTATTAGCGCGCACCGCCGCTAACTAGCTAGCCATTTCAC
>NW_027258995.1:0-12500 GCF_045791955.1 Oncorhynchus clarkii lewisi | reverse complement strand
AAAACATAAACGCAACAGGCAGCAATTTTAAAAGTTCAAAGTTCAAATAAGGAAATCAGTCCATGCAAATAAATTCATTAGGACCTAATCTATGGATTTCACATAACTGGGCAGGGGTGCAGCCATGGGTGGGCTTGGGAGCGTATAGGCACACCCACTGGGGAGCCAGGCCCAGCCAATCAGAATGAGTTTTTCCCCACAAAAGGGATTCATAACGGACAGAAATACTCCTCCGTTTCATCAACTGTCCGTGTGGCTGGTCTCAAACAATCTGTGATGCAACACAAACATAGACACATCCATACAAACACACAATAACATACGCACTATACACACACACGTACACATGGATGTTGTGTTGTAGATATGTGGTAGTGGAGTAGGGGCCTGAGGGCACACACTTAATAGGTTGTGAAATCTGTTATGAATGTATTGTACTGTTTTAAAAATGTCCAACTGCCTTCATTTTGCTGGACCCCAGGAAGCGTAGTGGGGATCCATGATAAATACAAAGGCTTGAGCAAGGCTACAGTGACGGAGAAGTCTGTCACTGGCCGCGGGCAGCGTTTGGCACACACACACACACACACACACACACACACACACACCACGCCTCGCTGCTCCGTTATCAGCTACGTTAATATTAATAATGTGGGTGTTGCAGGAATTAAATTCCTCTGTTTTAATACCCAATTAAAATCAAACACTCTGTCAATTCATTAGGATTTGTATGACCCTTATTTGTATAAAATGGACAGAGCCCAGTCTTAAAGCAGCTTTTATTCACGAGAGTACTGCTCATTACACATTTTACCACAGGTTATAAACTGAAAATGACGTCATTAGTTTCAGTACTAGCCCGTCTCATCTCCGCTCTAGTACAATGGCTGTATGGTTGTCACATGTCTCTCCCTATTAAGATAATATATGACTGAGCCAAGGCCATGCTTGTGTAGATAAGCCTTCTAGCCAGACTGGCTATAAGTTCATTCATTTCTACCAAGGTACAGACAGTCATTGTTCTAATTCTTGATTATATTTACACACATTATATTCAGTACTGGGATTAAAAAGAAAATTCATACATATACAGTAACATAATAGTATTCTGATTAGTACATATACAGTAACATAATAGTATTCTGATTAGTACATATACAGTAACATAATAGTATTCTGATTAGTACATATACAGTAACATAATAGTATTCTGATTAGTACATATACAGTAACATAATAGTATTCTGATTAGTACATATACAGTAACATAATAGTATTCTGATTAGTACATATACAGTAACATAATAGTATTCTGATTAGTACATATACAGTAACATAATAGTATTCTGATTAGTACATATACAGTACTGATTAGTACATATACAGTAACATAATAGTATTCTGATTAGTACATATACAGTAACATAATAGTATTCTGATTAGTACATATACAGTAACATAATAGTATTCTGATTAGTACATATACAGTAACATAATAGTATTCTGATTAGTACATATACAGTAACATAATACTATTCTGATTAGTACATATACAGTAACATAATAGTATTCTGATTAGTACATATACAGTAACATAATAGTATTCTGATTAGTACATATACAGTAACATAATAGTATTCTGATTAGTACATATACAGTAACATAATAGTATTCTGATTAGTACATATACAGTACTGATTAGTACATATACAGTAACATAATAGTATTCTGATTAGTACATATACAGTAACATAATAGTATTCTGATTAGTACATATACAGTAACATAATAGTATTCTGATTAGTACATATACAGTAACATAATAGTATTCTGATTAGTACATATACAGTAACATAATAGTATTCTGATTAGTACATATACAGTAACATAATAGTATTCTGATTAGTACATATACAGTAACATAATAGTATTCTGATTAGTACATATACAGTACTGATTAGTACATATACAGTAACATAATAGTATTCTGATTAGTACATATACAGTAACATAATAGTATTCTGATTAGTACATATACAGTAACATAATAGTATTCTGATTGGTCAGTCCTGATTTAAATGTATACATAATTAGTCATCATTGATAAAAATTCCCTTAACAGTGGGTCCACACACAAGTTAATGTCCCTATAGTACATTACACACTTACCTCCCGTCAGTAACCGGTTATGGTATAAAGAGCATACAGATAATGTAAGCAAATAAACTTATCGATGTTATGGATGACCGCGTTGTGTGTTCTGTTCCTCTCTCTCCATCGCTGTAGCTTCCGGGTATGCTGGATAAGGACCCGAGAGAAGGCAATCGGGCTGACTTTGTAGTGCCTGTCCCGAATGGCTCATTAATGTAAATGGGCATATTGAAAGACACCATGTCAGTAGTGATATAATTTTGTAAATGTTACAAAGATATTATATATTGTTTCATTAAAAAAAATTGTTGCAATGTATATACTTTAGTATATTTAGTTGAGTGTAAAACGTAGGTTTGAATAGGTAGGTTTGAATAGGTAGGTTTGAATAGGTAGGTTTGAATAGGTAGGTTTGAATAGGTAGGTTTGAATAGGTAGGTTTGAATAGTGAATAGGTAGGTTTGAATAGGTAGGTTTGAATAGGTAGGTTTGAATAGTGAATAGGTAGGTTTGAATAGTGAATAGGTAGGTTTGAATAGGTAGGTTTGAATAGGTAGGTTTGAATAGTGAATAGGTAGGTTTGAATAGGTAGGTTTGAATAGGTAGGTTTGAATAGGTAGGTTTGAATAGGTAGATTTGAATAGGTAGGTTAGAATAGGTAGATTTGAATAGGTAGGTTTGAATAGTGAATAGGTAGGTTTGAATAGGTAGGTTTGAATAGTGAATAGGTAGGTTTGAATAGTGAATAGGTAGGTTTGAATAGTGAATAGGTAGGTTTGAATAGTGAATAGGTAGGTTTGAATAGGTAGGTTTGAATAGGTAGGTTTGAATAGGTAGATTTGAATAGGTAGGTTTAAATAGTGAATAGGTAGGTTTGAATAGGTAGGTTTGAATAGTGAATAGGTAGGTTTGAATAGGTAGGTTTGAATAGTGAATAGGTAGGTTTGAATAGGTAGGTTTGAATAGGTAGGTTTGAATAGGTAGATTTGAATAGGTAGGTTTGAATAGGTAGATTTGAATAGGTAGGTTTGAATAGTGAATAGGTAGGTTTGAATAGGTAGGTTTGAATAGTGAATAGGTAGGTTTGAATAGGTAGGTTTGAATAGGTAGGTTTGAATAGGTAGGTTTGAATAGTGAATAGGTAGGTTTGAATAGGTAGGTTTGAATAGGTAGGTTTGAATAGTGAATAGGTAGGTTTGAATAGTGAATAGGTAGGTTTGAATAGGTAGGTTTGAATAGGTAGGTTTGAATAGTGAATAGGTAGGTTTGAATAGGTAGGTTTGAATAGGTAGGTTTGAATAGGTAGATTTGAATAGGTAGGTTTGAATAGGTAGATTTGAATAGGTAGGTTT
The DNA here is from genome assembly GCF_045791955.1 of Oncorhynchus clarkii lewisi. Taxonomy (NCBI): domain Eukaryota; kingdom Metazoa; phylum Chordata; class Actinopteri; order Salmoniformes; family Salmonidae; genus Oncorhynchus; species Oncorhynchus clarkii. The sequence continues at coordinate 8,997 of NW_027258995.1, read as the reverse complement.
GAATAGTGAATAGGTAGGTTTGAATAGGTAGGTTTGAATAGTGAATAGGTAGGTTTGAATAGTGAATACGTAGGTTTGAATAGTGAATAGGTAGGTTTGAATAGTGAATAGGTAGGTTTGAATAGGTAGGTTTGAATAGGTAGGTTTGAATAGGTAGATTTGAATAGGTAGGTTTAAATAGTGAATAGGTAGGTTTGAATAGGTAGGTTTGAATAGTGAATAGGTAGGTTTGAATAGGTAGGTTTGAATAGTGAATAGGTAGGTTTGAATAGGTAGGTTTGAATAGGTAGGTTTGAATAGGTAGGTTTGAATAGGTAGATTTGAATAGGTAGGTTTGAATAGGTAGATTTGAATAGGTAGGTTTGAATAGGTAGGTTTGAATAGGTAGGTTTGAATAGGTAGGTTTGAATAGTGAATAGGTAGGTTTGAATAGTGAATAGGTAGGTTTGAATAGTGAATAGGTAGGTTTGAATAGTGAATAGGTAGGTTTGAATAGGTAGGTTTGAATAGGTAGGTTTGAATAGGTAGGTTTGAATAGGTAGGTTTGAATAGGTAGGTTTGAATAGGTAATTTGCTTAATTAATTCGTGTTAATTGTTCTGATGAGTACAAAAGGAGCCTCTCTCTTTCAGTTCATTTTGGAGGCGTTTTGGATTGAGCTGTTTGATTGGTTGTAAGCTGTCCTCAAAAGGTACACTTGTAATGGCAGTACGGTTGTTTTTCTTCCGGAATCACCGTGTAAAGAAGAAGAAGTAAATAATAATACCCAGAAGACCTTTTGCTTCTCCGCCATCTTTTTTATTTTGATTGAGGTTTAGGTTTTCCAGTTTGGCCGTCTGGCTCTACTCTACGTGACAGCTACTTACTTATGTGTACTTATGTGTACATTTTTTGCAATATGAAAAGCATATGATGAACAACAGAGGGTTTATACTTGTATCAAATCAATCAAACAAAGCTCATCAAAACCAAATAGACATTTTACAATATTTAATCTGGTATTAGACATGATCATGTCTCTAAATGAAACAACAACAAAAGCAAAATGATTTTGATTTCATGAGGATTAGACAAAAACACAAATGATCAGTCAAAAACTCAAGTCAGAACACAGCCTCTCTATTCTCTCATGTGATTTCAGGTCCTCTAACTGGGGAAATGTCTTTGCACAATGAGAGCAGTGGTATGTCTTCTCCTCCTGTGTATGTATTCTCTCATGCTTATTCAGCTGCCTTAACCAGTTAAATCTCTTTCCACACTGGGAGCAGTGGTAGGGCTTATCCTCTCGTGTGTGTGTCCTGTCATGCCTATTCAAGGCTTCTAACTGGGTAAAACTCATTCCACACAGTGAACATTGGTAGAGCTTTTCCTTTTTTTGTGTGTGTACTCGCTCGTGTGTTTTCAGGGACCCTAACCACCTAAAACTCTTTCCACAATGGGAACAGGGGTAAGACTTATCTTGTGTGTGTGCTTTCTCGTGCAGTTTCAGAATCCCTAACAACCTAAAACTCTTTCCACAGTGGGAACAGTGGTAAGGCCTCTCTCCTGTGTGCGTCCTCTCGTGCATTTTCAAGCCCACTAACCATGTAAATGTCTTTCCACATTTGGAGCAGTGGTAAGGCTTCTCTCCAGAGTGTATTCGCTTATGACTTTTCAGACTCCCTAACTGACTAAAACTCTTTCCACACTGGGAACAGTGGTAAGGCTTTTCTCCTGTGTGTGTTCTCTTATGACCTTTCAGGCTCCCTAACTGACTAAAACTCTTTCCACACTGGGAACAGTGGTAAGGCTTTTCTCCTGTGTGTGTTCTCTCATGTAATTTCAGGTGTTGTGATCGGTTAAAACTTTTTCCACACTGGGAGCAGTGGTGTCGTCTCGCTGGTTTGGACGTCTCTGGGTCTGGTTCCCCTGAATGACTCTCCCCGCTGTCAGAGTGAGAGTCTGGTCGCTCTCCTGCTAAAGACAAAGTATTTAGTTAAATACTAAACAGAGGCCTGAATGAAACCTTACTATGTAGTTTAATGGGCAGTAGGTAGCCTAGCGGTTAAGATCAAGTAAAAAAACAATTGAATCCATTTTAGAATAAAGCAGTAACATAAAACAACATTTTGAAAAAGTCAAGCGGTCTGAATACTTTATGAATGCACTGTATATCTGACCTTGTGTATTGGGTTATTGTCGTGCTGAAAGGTGAATTTGTCTCCCAATTTTCCTCCAGGATTTTGCCTGTACTTAGCGCTAGTCAGTTTCTTTTTATCCCTAGTCCTTGCAGGTGACAAACATACCCATAACATGATGCAGCCACCACCGTGCTTGAACATATGAAGAGTGGTACTCAGTGATGTGTTGGATTTGCCCCAAATATAAAGTTAACTTCTTTCTTTACATTTAGTTCCTTATTCCTATTAGGTTGAATCCAGACTAGATTTATGTAATCCCACTTCCTATGAGGTTTAATCCAGACTAGATCCCTCATTAACCTGAGGTCAGAACATTTGAGGTCAGGTTTTCAGAATATTAACAATATTGATAAAAAAACACTTGTGTCCATCATAATAATAAATATACACAATATGTATGTGGACACACACTCATATTAGTTGATTCAGCTTTGTCAGCCACACCCGTTGCTGGCAGGTGTATAAAATCGAGCACACGGCCATGCAATCTCCATAGACAAACAATGACAGTAGAATGGCCTTACTGAAGAGCTCAGTGACTTTCAACTGTCATAGGATGCCACCTTTCCAACAAGTCAGTTTGTCAAATGTCTGCCCTGCTAGAGCTACCTGGGTCAACTGTAAGTGCTGTTATTGTGAAGTGGAAACGTCTAGGAGCAACAATGGCTCAGCCGCAAAGTGGTAGGCCACACAAGCTCACAGAACAAGACCACTGAGTGCTGAAGCGTGTAAAAATAGCCTGTCCTCGGTTGCAACACTCACTACCAAGTTCCAAACTGCCTCTGAAAGCAACATCAGCACAAGAACTGTTAGTCGGAAGCTTCATGAAATGGGTTTCCATTGCAGAGCAGCCGCAGAAAAGCCTAAAATCAACATGCGCAATGCCAAGTGTCGGCTGGAGTGGTGTAAAGCTCGCCACCACCCTTCACCATCTGGCAGTCCAACGGAAAAATCTGGGTTTGGCAGATGCCAGGAGAACACTACCTGCACCAAAGCATAGTGCCAACTGTAAGGTTTGATGAAGAAGGCATAATGGTCTGTTTTTCATGGTTCGGGCCACTTGAAGGGAAATTGTATTTATAAAATTTTTTACCCCCAGGTTCTCCTGTATTTAGTGATTTTCATTTGGTAGTTACAGTCTTGTCCAATCGCTGCAACTCCCGTACGGACTCAGGAGAGGCGAAGCTCGAGAGTCATGCATCCTCCGAAAACATGACCCTGCCAAAACACACTGCGTCTTGACACACTGCTCGCATAACCCGAAAGCCAGCAGCACCAACGTGTCAGAGGAAACACCATACAACTGGCGACAGCATCAGCGTGCATTGAGCCCTGCTCGCCACAAGGAGTCGCTAGAGCGCGATGGGACAAGAACATCTCGGCTGAACAAACCCTCCTCTAACCCGGACGACGCTGGGACAATTGTGAGCCGCCTCATGGGTAATCCTGTCGTGGCCGGCTGAGACACAGCCTGGGATCGAACCTGGGTCTGTAGTAACTGCGATGCAGTGCAGTGAAAAACAGTGGAAAGCCTACACATTATAGTTATCAGATTCACATGGAATTGTTGTGCAATTTAAATGTTTCAATATGAAATTATTTGGGAGGGGATGAAATGTGATTTCAGCTTCTAAAATGTGAGAATTGGGTTTTCATGAGTGAATTAGGCCCGACTCAGTGGCCCACCCACCTGAGGAGACATTGGTTATAAACTATGAAACACGCCCTCCTCTCCCTTCCTATATAAAGCTTTGACGACAACCTGTTCCGAGGACGTGAGGACGACGGTCCATACGTTAAAAAGGACTAACATGTCAACTACAGAACTAAGCCAACCTCAGCGTGAGCTTTGGTTGTAGATGGTGTGAACTTTGAACTCTTATTCACTAAAGAAGTGAGACATCCTAGCCGTTGAGTTAGCAACAGCAGTTAAAAACATGGGCTAGGAAAGGACAGACAGAGTATCCAGTCTACCACCCAACGACAACACTACAACGTTTCCCGTTCAACACCAGAGACACTCTTCAAAGGACAAAGGACTCTGTTGGGCAACACGGCCATCCATCTACCACCAACCTATGGAAGCGCAGCTCAGAGTTAATATTTATTGCATTTTCCTTTTACAAATGGCCGGTAATTTAGAATGCATAGGATATTGTATTTACGATAGCACAGCTTCTCCCTTTGTTCTTCAGTCTTCCCGCTCTTTCACTCAAACCCAACCCCCGTTCTTTGTATAACCAGCTGTCATATCTGCTCCGTCCGGCAGGGACATTTTCCTTTATGACATCATTTGTAATCAAGGTATGATTCATTCTGTGTATATGTAATTCTGTGTGATTAGTTAGGTATTTAGTAAATAAATAATTAACCCAATTTTGTATTGCTGATTCAACTTGTTAGCCAGGGTTCGTGAAGATAACCAAGAATTTACAACTTTCAGATGAGACATAAATAAGGTGACGATTGATAATGACTGCTATTGATGTAAAATATTACTAGGTCTTTAAGAGATTATTCGGAAGATAACTGCTCTATAAATATTATTTAGTGGTGCCCGACTCTCTAGTTAATTACATTTACATGGTTAGCTCAATCAGGTAATATTAATTACAGAGAAAGGATTTTATAGAATAGCATGCCATATCACTTAATCCGGCATAGCCAAAGACACGACATATTATAGTATTATAGTATAGTATTATAGTATATATTATAGCACTATAGGTCCAGGCTGAAAGAGACAGCAGCATGGAAGTATTATACATATATTATAGTACTATAGTAAAGTATTATAGTATAGTATTATATAGTATAGTATTATATATTATAGTACTATAGGTCCAGGCTGAAAGAGACAGCAGCATGGAAGTATTATACATATATTATAGTACTATAGTAAAGTATTATAGTATAGTATTATAGTATTATATATTATGGTACTATAGGTCCAGGCTGAAAGAGACAGCAGCATGGAAGTATTATACATATATTATAGTACTATAGTAAAGTATTTCAGTACAGTATTATAGTATAGTATTATATAGTATAATATTAAAGTATAGTATTATAGTATAGTATATTATAGTACTATAGTATAGTATTATAGTATAGTATTATATAGTATAGTATTAAAGTATAGTATTATAGTATAGTATATTATCGTACCATAGTATAGTATTATATAGTATAGTATTATAGTACAGTATACTATAGTACTACAGTATAGTATTATAGTATAGTATTATAGTATAGTATATTATAGTACTATAATATAGTATTATAGTATAGTATTATATTTTATAGTATTAAAGTATAGTAGTATAGTATATTATAGTACTATAGTATAGCATTATAGTATAGTATTATATAGTATATTATTAAAGTATAGTATTATAGTATAGTGTATTATAGTACTAAAGTATAGTATTATAGTAGAGTATTATATAGTATAGTATTAAAGTATAGTATTATAGTATATTATAGTACCATAGTATAGTATTATAGTATAGTATTATATATTATAGTATTAAAGTATAGTATTATAGTATAGTATTATACATTAAAGTATTACAGTATAGTATTATAGTATAGTATATTATAGTACTATAGTATAGTATTATAGTATAGTATTATATATTATAGCACTATAGTATAGTATTATAGTATAGTATTATATAGTATAGTATTAAAGTATAGTATTATAGTATAGTATATTATAGTACTATAGTATAGTATTATATATTATAGTATTAAAGTATAGTATTATAGTATAGTATTATATATTATAGTATTATAGTATAGTATTATACATTATAGTATTAAAGTACAGCAGCATGGAAGTATTATACATCCTCCCTTGTGGACATGTAACAATTATAGTATAGTATTATAGTATAGTATTACATATTAGTATTATAGTATTATGGTATAGTATTATATATTATAGTATAGTATATTATAGTACTATAGGTCCAGGCTGAAAGACACAGCAGCAGTATTATACATCCTCCCTTGTGGACGTGTAACAATTCAAAACACTTCAGGTTTTCAAGTTAAAAGAGAGAAGAGAAGTGGAGTTATTACAGTTTCATTGAAGACAATTATTTTTTATTTTTAACAAAGATGGCATTTTATTTAACCTTTTGAGATATTGTTTATTTGTTGTTTATCTTTACGCAAACGTACGAGAGACAGACATGATTTGAGTTCATGGTTAATGGACTTTGAGTTTGGCGTCGATCAGATGTTTTGGTTCATGAGAAGATATTGAGGAAGTCATAGGTTCATGAGGCAAATATGTTCACTATGATGAGAAACACTTGTACCAAGGTACTAGGTTGTACGTCAAACAGGGTGGCGGGCTGAACCTTCTACTTTGAATGCTTCTTACAGTGCCACCTATGGGCCAATCTGTGACTTTTTTTGGTGTCTGAGTAGTAGTGTTGGCATACAGTCCTTCAATATTGTTGAAGTAAAAAAATTTCAAACAATTGGGCATTAAGATATTTGCGACAAAGTGCAAAATAATAAAAAAATAAAAAAATATTTAGTCTGTTTTTTTATCAGAGATTCAGTAACCCAATACATCATCAGACTGTACTGATCTCTATCAGAGATTCAGTAACCCAATACATCATCAGACTGTACTGATCTCTATCAGAGATTCAGTAACCCAATACATCATCAGACTGTACTGATCTCTATCAGAGATTCAGTAACCCAATACATCATCAGACTGTACTGATCTCTATCAGAGATTCAGTAACCCAATACATCATCAGACTGTACTGATCTCTATCAGAGATTCAGTAACCCAATACATCATCAGACTGTACTGATCTCTATCAGAGATTCAGTATCCCAATACATCATCAGACTGTACTGATCTCTATCAGAGATTCATTAACCCAATACATCATCAGACTGTACTGGTCTCTATCAGAGATTCAGTAACCCAACACATCATCAGACTGTACTGATCTCTATCTCTATCATAACATGATATGCCTGTTAAGTATCTAAATATGTGGGATACGAACCAACTGGGATATCTAACAACACTGTAGGTAGGGTTTATAACAGGTAGGATATCTAACAAAACAATAGGTAGGTGTTATAACAGGTAGGATATCTAACAACACTATAGGTAGGTGTAATAACAGGTAGGATATCTAACAACACTATAGGTAGGTGTTAGAACAGGTAGGATATCTAACAACACTATAGGTAGGTATTATAACAGGTGGGATATCTAACAACACTATAGGTAGGTGTTATAACAGGTAGGATATCTAACAACACTATAGGTAGGTGTTAAAACAGGTAGGATATCTAACAACACTACAGGTATTATAACAGGTAGGATATCTAACAACACTATGGGTAGGTGTAATAACAGGTAGGATATCTAACAACACTATAGGTAGCAGGATATCTAACAACACTATAGGTAGGTGTTATAACAGGTAGGATATCTAACAACACTATAGGTAGGTGTTATAACAGGTGGGATATCTAACAACACTATAGGTAGGTTTAATAACAGGTAGGATATCTAACAACACTATAGGTAGGTGTTATAACAGGTAGGATATCTAACAACACTATAGGTAGGTTTTATAACAGGTAGGATATCTAACAACACTATAGGTAGGTGTTACAACAGGTGGGGTATCTAACAACACTATAGGTAGGTGTTATAACAGGTAGGATACCTAACAAAACTATAGGTAGGTTTAATAACAGGTAGGATATCTAACAACACTATAGGTAGGTGTTATAACAGGTAGGATATCTAACAACACTATAGGTAGGTGTTACAACAGGTGGGGTATCTAACAACACTATAGGTAGGTGTTATAACAGGTAGGATACCTAACAACACTATAGGTAGGTGTTATAACAGGTAGGATATCTAATAACACTACAGGCAGGTGTTATAACAGGTAGGATATCTAATAACACTACAGGTAGGTGTTATAACAGGTAGGATATCTAATAACACCACAGGTAGGTGTTATAACAGGTGCTCATGTGAAAATAGGGGATATCCTTCTTTAAGTGGTGGGGTTGCTCTTTGCTATAACACAAACTCCCGATTGTGGCTTTATGTTAATTAAATGGGGTTTATACACCCATGTTTATTGACAAGCCCTACTTAACCCCTACTGCTTTCACCTATACAATAGGTGGTCCTAGTAAATAATGAAAGTTACCAGCACAGCACACCCACTGACAATACATTAGAATTAACTTATTCTCATTACCAGAATGAAGGTTCTCATTACCGAAACGAGCCTAAAAATGATGCGGTAATGAGAAATGTGTGTTTTGGTAATGAGAGGTCCTCAGCTTCATCTGGAAGAAATAGAAGACTGACTGAGTCAGCAAACTATTGACCACATCACTAAAGCCCATTCATGCCTCCATGTTGGTACGGTAATGGCTCTCTAAGTGTTGAACACATCACTAAAGCCCATTCATGTCTCCATGTTGGTAAGGTAATGGTTCTCTAAGTGTTGACCACATCATTAAAGCCCAACATCTCCATGTTGGTAAGGTAATGGTTCTCTAAGTGTTGAACACATCACTAAAGCCCATTCATGTCTCCATGTTGGTAAGATAATGGGTCTCTAAGTGTTGACCACATCATTAAAGCCCAACATCTCCATGTTGGTAAGGTAATGGGTCTCTAACTATTGACCACATCACTAAAGCCCATTCATGTTGGTAAGGTAATGGTTCTCTAAGTGTTGACCACATCATTAAAGCCCAACATCTCACTGTTGGTAAGGTAATGGTTCTCTAAGTGTTTA
>NW_027258994.1:35000-44515 GCF_045791955.1 Oncorhynchus clarkii lewisi | reverse complement strand
ATTCTACATTCTACATTCTACAGTCTACATTCTACATTCTACAGTCTACATTCTACAGTCTACAGTCTACATTCTACATTCTACAGTCTACATTCTACAGTCTACAGTCTACAGTCTACATTCTACAGTCTACATTCTACATTCTATAGCTCACTGCTTTTATCCAGAACGCTATGGGTCCTGGTCAATAGTAGTGTACTAAATAGGGTGTAGAGTGCCATTTGGGTGTATATTTTCTAGCAGGCTCTCTTATTGTCAGCAGACGGGACAGGACGGGAAAGGACAGCGCTGCCTGCATTCTCATTATCATTTTATAAGGCACAGTTGGCAGAGTGAAGTACTCAGCAGAGAGAGTATAGAAGAGTGTCACTGGCACCCTGTCAGAGTGAATTAACTAACACAAGTGGAATGTAAAGTTTGGCTCTGTTATTTTTGTGTGTGTGTGATTGGATGTCCTGGGCACTGACAGGATTAAATCTTTCTTGCTGGGCTGTTTTGACAGTTTGAAGTCCAGCTTTTCACACAAACATGTCTTCAATCTTGAACAGCTACGTATTTCTTGCAAAATAAATTTGATCTCAATGAGACTAACTTGTATGCTTATAAAAGAGATGCATCTTACCTTCACATTGTAGAATAAAGCAGTAAGAAAGACATTGGGTTCTTGTTCTTAATATACAGAAAACAAAACAACAACACTTTGGCAAAAAGAGATTTGTAGAGTACAAGTTTCTATTGATTTTTGCCACAGAAATCGATAACGATGTGAAAGTGAGGCCCGTTTGATCTATTACCCTCCTAATGACGCAGATATGCCCGGTCCTTATAGCTCTGTTTAGTTCTCTATGGAAATACACATTCTCCACTGGGGTATAATCAAATCTATGGGATGTTACAACTTTGTTAAAGCCATAAAACAGTAGCCTTCTAGCCAATTACAAACCACAATAATTCCCTTCTCATTGAATATCTGTTGGTGAAATTATGGGGTGTTGAATGTCCCACAGTCTTACTTGGATTAAATAATACTGTAGTTTATATCAGAGATCAGATTATATGATTTATATAGTCCACACCTATGAATGTCTTTAGGTGCTGAAGACAATAACAAGAGGCGTCAGTAAGTCAGGGTGTATTCTGGGAAATGTCCTCTGTTATCACAGTCAAAGAGAGATAAGCTAACTGGATTTAATGGGAGTGTAAGTGTGAGAATCCATGACATCAGCGCTTATCTACAGCTGTAACCATTATCTCTCCCGGTGTCCAGCTAGCACTGGCCCATCATCCGTGAAGTCAGCGGCCCATTTCCCATGTATCTCATTGGCTTTAGAGTGGGCAGACAGCTGTAGTTTGTAGCTGACACTAAAGCAGCACTAAATTTGTTAGTAAATGTAGACCCACTGTTGGGCTGCTGTCAAAATGTCACCCTTTTGGCTGCTGAAATGTCACCCTATTGGCTGCTGAAATATCCCCCTATTGGCTTCTGAAATGTCACCTTATTGGCTGCTGAAATGTCCCCCTATTGGCTGCTGAAATGTCACCCTATTGGCTGCTGAAATGTCACCCTATTGGCTGCTGAAAGGTCACCCTATTGGCTTCTGAAATGCCACCTTATTGGCTGCTGAAATGTCACCCTATTGGCTGCTGAAAGGTCACCCTATTGGCTTCTGAAATGTCACCTTATTGGCTGCTGAAATGTCACCCTATTGGCTGCTGAAAGGTCACCCTATTGGCTTCTGAAATGTCACCTTATTGGCTGCTGAAATGTCACCCTATTGGCTGCTGAAATGTCACCCTATTGGCTGCTGAAATATCACCCTATTGGCTGCTGAAATGTCACCTTATTGGCTGCTGAAATATTCCCCTATTGGCTTCTGAAATGTCACCTTATTGGCTGCTGAAATGTCACCCTATTGGCTGCTGAAAGGTCACCCTATTGGCTTCTGAAATACCACCCTATTGGCTGTTGACAATGGCCTAGATTCTGCTCTCCTACACTGCTGTGCCACCTCATAGCAGCAGTGGTCCGATGAGTGCTGCTAGCTGAAGTAGCTACGGCAACCTAGCTAACGTTTATTCCAACAGACAGGCAGAGGTGGGGAGTTGGAAACAAACAAGGGAACAAGAGATTAGTTTGTATTTGTTGAAACTGTTGTGTGAAAGCTCCAGGGCAACGTATTCAAATATGCAGCAGAGGTAAATCCCACTCTGTGGCTGACTGGCTGAGTTCTGCTGAACATTCTCTGTGTTGTTTACCAACATCATACAGATAAACCACACACACACAGACACACAGACACACACAGACACACACATAGACACACAGAGACACACCATTATGGGAGTGTGACTGTAATTAAGGTCTATGAGAAGTCAGTCAGTCCACCAGGGAGGAGAGCAGTGTGTGGATGTGTGTGCGTGTGTGTATGTATGTGTGTGCGTGTGTGAGTGTGTGAGTTTTTGAGTTTGTGTGTGCGTGTGAAGCATCAGTCCACCAGGGAGGAGAGCAGTTTCAATTAGTCTAATCACAGCTCTACTTTAACAGTAATGTTTTCCTTCAGGCTAGAATGAACACGTGCTGTCTAATAGCCCTCTAGGTACACCCAATAAGGTATATGAAATACGCCTGTCTCTCTGCTGAAGATAAGTGCTCCCACTGCCGGGCACTTTGCTAAGACTTTCTTTGCTTGACCTTTCTATCGATTCAGTCATGCTTTTATTAATATCCTTCAAGGTATAATAAGGTAAATGAAATACATCTGTCTGGCAGCTGATTAAAGCTACTTCAGTTCTCACAGCCAAGCACTTTGCTCTTTGCTAAAACTAGACTTTCTTTGTAATTCAGTCATGTGTAACTTTATGGTTTCAAATTGGAACTGGAGATGGAGATGGAGATGGACCTGGAGATGGACCTGGACCTGGATCTGGAGATGGAAGTGGACCTGGAGATGGAAGTGGACCTGGAGATGGACCTGGATCTGGAGATGGACCTGGATCTGGAGATGGACCTGAAGATGGACCTGGAGATGGACCTGGATCTGGAGATGGACCTGGAGATGGAAGTGGACCTGGAGATGGACCTGGATCTGGAGATGGACCTGGAGATGGAAGTGAACCTGGAGATGGACCTGGAGATGGACCTGGAGATGGAGATGGACCTGAAGATGGACCTGGAGATGGAGATGGATCTGGAGATGGACCTGGAGATGGAGATGGACCTGGATCTGGAGATGGACCTGAAGATGGACCTGGAGATGGACCTGGAGATGGAGATGGATCTGGAGATGGGCCTGGAGATGGAGATGGATCTGGATCTGGAGATGGACCTGGAGATGGACCTGGAGATGCAGGTGGATCTGGATCTGGAGATGGACCTGGAGATGAACCTGGAGATGGATCTGGAGATGGACCTGGAGATGCAGATGGAGATGGATCTGGAGATGGATCTGGAGATGCAGATGGAGATGGATCTGGAGATGGACCTGGAGATGGACCTGGAGATGCAGATGGAGATGGATCTGGAGATGCAGATGGAGATGGATCTGGAGATGGATCTGGAGATGCAGATGGAGACGGATCTGGAGATGGATCTGGAGATGCAGATGGAGATGGATCTGGAGATGCAGATGGAGATGGATCTGGAGATGCAGATGGAGATGGATCTGGAGATGGATCTGGAGATGCAGATGGAGATGGATCTGGAGATGGATCTGGAACTAGAGAGGGCTCGTAACCACAATAACTTTGAAGATCCTTTTAGTTTTGTGCATCGGATAGATTCCTTAAGTGAAATGATAAGCATCTGACCTCGGCAACTATTGATCGTTTGAATGAGAGACGCAACTCGATATTCAATAATCTCCTCCGTCCTCTCCTCGGTCCAGACGGAAAACGTTGACAGTGACCAGTGTATTTTTAGAGTAGCTAGTGTGAGCACGCACTCATTATTTATCTAAAAAAAGTGAAGAGAACACATGTTGTATACCGTAATTGTGCATTTTCCCTGTTTGACTAGTAGCTAGACTGCACTGTAGCGTGATCTGAAGAGTTCTGGGATCTCAACAGTGCTGTCATAGCTAGTCATACAGACCTCACTGCAGTTGATGTACACAACCCTGGACATATACATCTCTAGAAAACAAGTGTTATTTTTTTGTCTTGATATTGACAGGACTTTGAATGGAGTAACCACATCAGTTATACATAACATATCCATACCTTTCAATAGCTGTCCAGGAAACATTCACACCATCCAACCAACCAGTCACTTAGTCTAGTCAGGCGTGAGTTGAGTTGGCGAGGTGAAAAGCACGGAGGAGATGACACGCCACACACCTGAGATGTCATGCAGAGCCAGAGCCAGTCACAAGGGAGGCACCTCAGAGAACTGGCCCTGCTGGGTCTGAGACAGTTTACAGAATACTGTAAACATGCCCCCTCCTTCCCATCCTTCCATCTGTAAAAATGCCCCCTCCTTCCCATCCTTCCATCTGAAAACATGCCCCCTCCTTCCCATCCTTCCATCTGTAAACATGCCCTCTTCTTCCCATTCTTCCATCTGTAAACATGCCCCCTCCTTCCCATTCTTCCCTCTGTAAACATGCCCCCCTCCTTCCATTCTTCCATCTGTAAACATGCCCCCCTCCTTCCCATCCTTCCATGAGGAAATTGCTGATCTGACAGGGTATGATTGGTGGAAGCAATGTGGTGGAAGTCATGTTTTACCCTGTCAACCCATTTACAGATCATTAACCACGTTTCCGTCCACAGTTTTTATGTGGGTAAAATCCTACCGTATAAATCAAATCACGACAGCTGTGATGGAAACAGGAAGTGTGGCTAAAATGGTATAAATCTCGACAGACATTTTGTTCTTTTTTAATAATTTTTTACAATTTTTTATTTCACCTTTATTTAACCAGGGAGGCAAGTTGAGAACAAGTTATCATTTACAACCTGGCCAAGATAAAGCAAAGCAGTTCGACACATACAACAACACAGTTACACATGGAGTAAACAAACATACAGTCAATACAGTAGAAAAATAAGTCTATATACAATGTGAGCAAATGAGGTGAGATAAGGGAGGTAAAGGCAAAAAAAGGCCATGGTGGCGAAGTAAATACAATATAGCAAGTAAAACACTGGAGTGGTTGATTTGCAGTGGAAGAATGTGCAAAGTAGAGATATAAATAATGGGGTGCAAAAGAGCAAAATAAATAAATAATTACAGTAGGGAAAGAGGTAGATATTTGGGCTAAATTATAGATGGGCTATGTACAGGTGCAGTAATCTGTGAGCTGCTCTGACAGCTGCTGCTTAAAGCTAGTGAGGGAGATGAGTGTTTCCAGTTTCAGAGATTTTTGTAGTTCGTTCCAGTCATTGGCAGCAGAGAACTGGAAGGAGAGGCGGCCAAAGGAAGAATTGGTTTTGGGGGTGACCAGAGAGATATACCTGCTGGAGCGCGTGCTAGAGGTGGGTGCTGCTATGGTGACCAGCGAGCTGAGATAAGGGGGGACTTTACCTAGCAGGTCTTGTAGATGACCTGGAGCCAGTGGGTTTGGCGATGAGTATGAAGCGAGTGCCAGCCAACGAGAGCGTACAAGTCGCAGTGGTGGGTAGTATATCGGGCTTTGGTGACAAAACGGATGGCACTGTGATAGACTGCATCCAATTTATTGAGTAGGGTAATGGAGGCGATTTTGTAAATGACATCGCCGAAGTCGAGGATTGGTAGGATGGTCAGTTTTACAAGGGTATGTTTGGCAGCATGAGTGAAGGATGCTTTGTTGCGAAATAGGAAGCCAATTCTAGATTTAACTTTGGATTGGAGATGTTTGATGTGAGTCTGGAAGGAGAGTTTACAGTCTAACCAGACACCTAGGTATTTGCAGTTGTCCACATATTCTAAGTCAGCCGTCCAGAGTAGTGATGTTGGACAGGCGGGCAGGTGGAGGCAGTGATCGGTTGAAGAGCATGCATTTAGTTTTACTTGTATTTAAGAGCAATTGGAGGCCACGGAAGGAGAGTTGTATGGCATTGAAGCTCGCCTGGAGGGTTGTTAACACAGTGTCCAAAGAAGGGCCAGAAGTATATAGAATGGTGTCGTCTGCGTAGAGGTGGATCAGAGACTCACCAGCAGCAAGAGCGACATCATTGATGTATACAGAGAAGAGAGTCAAGCCTGTGACACTACCATAGAGACTGCCAGAGGCCCGGACAACAGACCCTCCGATTTGACACACTGAACTCTATCAGAGAAGTAGTTGGTGAACCAGGCGAGGCAATTATTTGAGAAACCAAGGCTGTCGAGTCTGCCGATGAGGATGTGGTGATTGACAGAGTCGAAAGCCTTGGCCAGGTCAATGAATACGGCTGCACAGTATTGTTTCTTATCGATGGCGGTTAAGATATCGTTTAGGACCTTGAGCGTGGCTGAGGTGCACCCACGACCAGAATGGGTGCACATGGGAACTATGGCATGTAAAAATACAAAAATAAACATTTCGTGGAGCTCTGGTTATATCAACATCCTTGCTCTTATTTTGAAGTGAGATATAGCATCCATATTATACTGAACAAAAATAAAAATGCAACATGCAACAATTTTAAATGTTACTGAGTTACAGTTCATAAAAGGAAATCACTCGGTTGAAATAAGTTTATTAGGCCCTAATCTATGGATTTCACATGACTGGGAGTACAGATAAGCATCTGTTGGTCACAGATACCTTAAAAAAAAGGTAGGGTCATGAATCGGAAAACCAGTCAGTATCTGGTGTGACACCCATTTGCCTCATGTAGTGCGACACATCTCCTTCGCATAGAGTTGATCAGGCTGTTGATTGTGGCCTGTGTATGTTGTCCCACTCCTCTTCAATGGCTGTGCGAAGTTGTTTGGATATTGGCGGGATATCTGTGGGATATCTGTGGTACTGAATTGTGTGACAAAACTGCAAATTTTAGACTGGCCTTTTATTGTCCCTAGCACAAGGTGCACCTGTGTAATGATCATACTGTTTAATCAGCTTTTTGATATGCCACACCTGTCATGTGGATGGATTATCTTTGCAAAGGAGAAATGCTCACTAACAGGGATGTAAAGACAATTTGTGCACAACATTTGAGAGAAATAAGCTTTTTGTACCTATGGAACATGTCTGGGATCTTGCATTTCAGCTCATGAAACATGGGACCAACACTTTACATGTTGAGTTCATATTTTTGTTCCGTATAGATGGGAACAGGTAAAGAAATTCCAATACTTTTCAAAAACTACAGAAGACATGTCAGGAAAAGGCTTCAATAAACCGTGGAACCTTCTTCGGGAACAAATGAATGTCCCTTAAGCAAAGCTTAAATAAAAAAATAAAAACTAATAAATAAATACAGCTTCATGCCAAGACGTCTTTCGTGCAGCGGTGCTGGAACAGACAGCCTGTTCCGTCATTTCAAGGAGATGAACGAAATCCTTGGCGCACGGCCCATGGTTCCTCTGTTGAGCATCAACAGCTCAAGTACAGTTTTTGTTCTTGAAAAAAAACAAAAAAAAATGAACATACATAGTATATGCCTAATTTGCCTATTGTCTGGATGTGTGTTGTAGATTAATGTAATTTAATATTTTTTAAGGTGAGCTGAGCCATGAGGAAGTGGACAGTCAGGATGCCGAGGACGACAGCCTGGAGACAGCCAGCCTATACATTTTTAGGCTATGCAACTGCAGCCTAATGTTTATGTGTTGCCGTTCCAACACCGCTGTAATTGTCTTTATTGCTATACTCTGGATGTGTGGTTTTATTTAAATACTTCTTAAATAGGAAGGCCTTTGTTCTTGTTACACAGTTGCACTATGCAATGGATTTACTTGGGTATGACAGAGACTATGTTTGACACTTGTATGAGTAACTGTAGAGCAGTGGCTCATTGCTGATCCTTGAGTCGTAGCTGAGCAGACTGCAATTTGTATATTTAAGATGGATCAAATGCTGCTTTTGTGTGTTTTCCCATTACTTTAGATAAAGCCTGCTGCTCCTGAGACCAGCATTCAGTGACGCAGACCGATCCGAGTCACCTTCAGCCTCACCATCCAACCCACAAAGTTTCTGGAGTCTACCAGCATAGAGCACCTTCAATGTGAATCCTTTTTCCAGACATGCAAGGTATCAATGATAACCTGGTCAAGCAAGCAGAACAGGAACAGGAAACCTTGCATGCATCACCAAGGCGGTCAAACGCTTTGAACGTTGTGCCAATGTGGCAGAGAGGCATACAAACGCTTCTGAGAGGATGTCTGGGGTGACGAACTATGCTACACACCCAGCCTAGTTAATATCCTACCATTAACCATCTGGAGCATACACAGCCATGTGCCCTGATGAGGGGGGGGGGGGGGGTCACATACACCAATAAAGTTACGATAACTTGGCCTAGATGAATTCTTGAATGTCCATTTGGACGTGAGCATTGGGTAGGCTATAGGCAAGCCAACATGCAAGATCATGCCACACGGTGTTATACCCGGCTATCAACAATCTCTTTTATGGGTAGGATAAATGTATCAGGTTAGATGAAATCAACAAAGGAAACACTTCAAGTTTTATTTTTTATTCGATAAATCCAAGTTTGTGAGATAGAGTTTCTTAGCTGGATGTCAAGTAATTACGCACAGTTAAAAAAAACATCTGCAACAAGCCAGTATGATGGAAACATTTCTCTGGTAGGAAAGTGCATATATTCTTTTTACACAAATTTTAGAATATTCTGTTGCCAATTGGATGGATTATCTGCATTATCTGAGAGCTATTACTGTAGCCACGGTCATTGTAGGACAAGAAAACAAAGGGGGGTCGGTGTAGACGGAATAAAAACTGACTACGGCATGCTGGGAGAACTCCAAGGAAATATCAGGAAGATGAATTCCAGCGTCAGCATTAAATTGGCATTGTGCAATGGTGTATGGGTGACAGGGATTATATAGGACTCCTGGTAGACTAGAAGTGCCACCTCTTGTTGGTGTTTTCTTTGAGATTGCAATGACACTTCCTGGTCAAAATAATAGCCACTGTTTTACTCAGTGGCTGGGTCTGAAATGACTCCCTACCCTCTGGACACAAACTGGTTGAATCAACGTTGTTTTGAGAGTTTAAACCACAGGAATAAGTCATCGTGGTAACCAAATTTCAACATAGACAAACCATCATTTGAAATAAGAATGTGTTATTAGTTAAATAAAGTTTTAAAAAATAAAACAAATATTCAAAAAATACTTTGTGTAAAATATGTTCCATTTATATCTTTAAAATAATGTCAGCTCTTCAACATTATATCCACTATCAGAAAAACAAAACAATAGGTTGGGCAGCACCTCCTACTGGAGAGTTGATCTATCTACAGCTACCCTTAGGTCTCAAAGCCCTGCTTAGCCCAGCAAAGCCCTGCTTTGGTATTTGGTATTTGTCACTGACTATTACCAATGTGCTATCGTGAAAATTATTGTTGAGATATCTCTACAT
>NW_027258994.1:0-30000 GCF_045791955.1 Oncorhynchus clarkii lewisi | reverse complement strand
ATCCAAACGTGACCAGATCAAATCAAAGACTCTCACCTGACCAGATACACTACATAACCAAAAGTATGTGGACACCTGCTTGTCGAACATCTCATGCCACTCCCTGCTTGTGCCAGGATACCACCCTGCATACCACTGCTGGCTTGCTTCTGAAGCTAAGCAGGATTGGTCCTGGTCAGTTCCTGGATGGGAGACCAGATGCTGCTGGAAGTGGTGTTGGAGGGCCAGTAGGAAGCACTCTTTCCTCTGGTCTAAAAAAAATCCCAATTCCCCAGGGCATTGATTAGGGACACTGCCCTGTGTAGGGTGCAGTCTTTCGGATGGGACGTTAAACGGGTGTCCTGACTCTCTGAGGTCATTAAAGATCCCATGGCACTTATCGTAAGAGTAGGGGTGTTAACCCCGGTGTCCTGGCTAAATTCCCAATCTGACCCTCAAACTATCACGGTCACCTAATAATCCCCAGTTTACAATTGGCTCATTAATCCCCCTCCTCTCCCCTGTAACTATTCCCCATGTCGTTGCTGCAAATGAGAACGTGTTCTCAGTCAACTTACCTGGTAAAATAACGAATAAATAAATAATTCCACAATCATGTGCGTTCCAATACATCCCAAAGGTGTTCGATAGGGTTGAAGTCAGGGCTCTGTGCATGCCAGTCAAGTTCTTCCACACCAATCACGACAAACCATTGTCATGCTGAACAGGAAAGGGCCTTCCCCAAACTGTTGCTGCTATAAAGTTGGAAGCACAGAATCATCTAGAATGTCATTGTCTGCTGTAGAGTTAAGATTTCGTCCTAGCCTGAACCATGAAAAACAGCACCAGACCATTATTCCTCTTCCGATGAATGAGATCACACCTCATGTAGTGTCTGAATGAGATCACACCCCATGTAGTGTCTCAATGAGATCACACCTCATGTAGTGTCTGAATGAGATCACACCCCATGTAGTGTCTGAATGAGATCACACCCCATGTAGTGTCTGAATGAGATCACACCCCATGTAGTGTCTGAATGAGATCACACCCCATGTAGTGTCTGAATGAGATCACACCCCATGTAGTGTCTCAATGAGATCACACCCCATGTAGTGTCTGAATGAGATCACACCCCATGTAGTGTCTGAATGAGATCACACCCCATGTAGTGTCTGAATGAGATCACACCCCATGTAGTGTCTCAATGAGATCACACCTCATGTAGTGTCTGAATGAGATCACACCACATGTTGTGTCTGAATGAGATCACACCTCATGTAGTGTCTGAATGAGATCACACCCCATGTAGTGTCTCAATGAGATCACACCTCATGTAGTGTCTGAATGAGATCACACCACATGTTGTGTCTGAATGAGATCACACCTCATGTAGTGTCTGAATGAGCCCAAACCACATGTTGTGTCTGAATGAGCCCAAACCACATGTTGTGTCTAAATGAGCCCAAACCACATGTTGTTTCATGCGTTTCTTCTCCAGAGGAAAACATAAGAAGTGGTTGAATGGAGGAACCGGTTAGCCCTGCTGTGCCAATTCACTTGGAACCAACAGTCATACAAAAACACAGTTAGAAGCTTTCCGTCTCTGACGCCTCAGTGTGTAGTCCTGACCTGTGTATCTGAGTGGTTCAACACACGCCTTCACTCACCATTGTCCTGGGCCTGTTTGCATTACACATTTACAGTGTTTCCCTTTAAGGATTTACCTTAAGGAATCATTTACCATTACCTGAGGGAATTGTTAAAGGGCATTGCATAGGGTCCCTCAAATATTTCCGTAGGGTGCCGTCTTTCGGATGGGACGTTAAACGGGTGTCCTGACTCTCTGAGGTCATTAAAGATCCCATGGCACTTATCGTAAGAGTAGGGGTGTTAACCCCGGTGTCCTGGCTAAATTCCCAATCTGCCCCTCAAACTATCACGGTCACCTAATAATCCCCAGTTAACAATTGGCTCATTCACCCCCCTCCTCTCCCCTGTAACTATTCCCCATGTCGTTGCTGCAAAATGAGAGGTGCTCAGTCAACTTACCTGGTAAAATAATGAATAAATAAATGTAAAAAGTAAGGGCATACCTAAGGAGTTCTGGTAGTTTGAAGGCATGTATGGCAGACAGAGTCTCGGTAAGAGTCTTGGTTAAACTACAAATACTATTTGCAACAAGCAAATTCTAAATGTATATTTATGCCTACATGTCTTAACTTACTGTCATCCAGTGGAAAGGGAACGAGAGTAGGAAGTGCCTAAGAACAAAAAACTATTTACAGTAACAAGAATAATCAATATGAATATTTACACAGTATCACAGCTGACTGACATGCAGTAGGGGATATGAGTGAAAAGACAAAGTGAGATGTCTGTTGTCTTAGGAAATACCTCCGATCCTGACTTAATGATGTTCTAGGACAGGTGTTGTCTGACTTAATGTTCTACGACAGGTGTTGTCTGACTTAATGACGTTCTAGGACAGAAGGGTCTGACTTAATGATGTTCTAGGACAGGAAGGGTCTGACTTAATGATGTTCTAGGACAGGTGTTGTCTGACTTAATGATGTTCTAGGACAGGTGTTGCCTGACTTAATAATGTCCTAGGACAGGTGTTGCCTGACTTAATGATGTTCTAGGACAGGTGTAGCCTGACTTAATGATGTTCTAGGACAGGTGTGGCCTGACTTAATCATGTTCTACGACAGGTGTGGCCTGACTTAATGATGTTCTACGACAGGTGTGGTCTGACTTAATGATGTTCTAGGACAGCTGTGGCCTGACTTAATGTTCTACGACAGATGTGGCCTGACTTAATGATGTTCTAGGACAGGTGTGGCCTGACTTAATGATGTTCTAGGACAGGTGTTGTCTGACTTAATGATGTTCTAGGACAGGTGTAGCCTGACTTAATGATGTTCTAGGACAGGTGTGGCCTGACTTAATCATGTTCTACGACAGGTGTGGCCTGACTTAATCATGTTCTACGACAGGTGTGGCCTGACTTAATGATGTTCTAGAACAGGTGTGGCCTGACTTAATGATGTTTTAGGACAGGTATGGCCTGAATTAATGATGGTCTACGACAGGTGTTGCCTGACTTAATAATGTTCTAGGACAGGTGTGGCCTGACTTAATGATGTTCTAGGACAGGTCTGGCCTGACTTAATGATGTTCTAGACAGGTGTGGCCTGACTTAATGATGTTCTAGGACAGGTGTTGTCTGACTTAATGATGTTCTAGGACAGGTGAAGCCTGACTTAATGATGTTCTAGGACAGGTGTGGCCTGACTTAATCATGTTCTACGACAGGTGTGGCCTGACTTAATGATGTTCTACGACTGGTGTGGTCTGACTTAATGATGTTCTAGGACAGCTGTGGCCT
The DNA here is from genome assembly GCF_045791955.1 of Oncorhynchus clarkii lewisi. NCBI lineage: Eukaryota > Metazoa > Chordata > Actinopteri > Salmoniformes > Salmonidae > Oncorhynchus > Oncorhynchus clarkii. Next base: position 26,630 of record NW_027258994.1, on the reverse strand, counting down.
GACTTAATGTTCTACGACAGATGTGGCCTGACTTAATGATGTTCTAGGACAGGTGTTGTCTGACTTAATGATGTTCTAGGACAGGTGTAGCCTGACTTAATGATGTTCTAGGACAGGTGTGGCCTGACTTAATCATGTTCTACGACAGGTGTGGCCTGACTTAATCATGTTCTACGACAGGTGTGGCCTGACTTAATGATGTTCTAGAACAGGTGTGGCCTGACTTAATGATGTTCTAGGACAGGTGTGGCCTGAATTAATGATGTTCTACGACAGGTGTTGCCTGACTTAATAATATTCTAGGACAGGTGTAGCCTGACTTAATGATGTTCTAGGACAGGTCTGGCCTGACTTAATTATGTTCTAGGACAGGTGTGAGCTGACTTAATGATGTTCTAGGACAGGTATCACCTGACATAATGTTCTAGGACAGGTGTAGCCTGACTTAAGGATGTTATAGGACAGGGGTGGCCTGACTTAATTATGTTCTAGGACAGGTGTGGCCTGACTTAATGATGTTCCAGGACAGGTGTGGCCTGACTTAATGATGTTCTACGACAGGTGTGGCCTGACTTAATGATGTTCTAGACAGGTGTGGCCTGACTTAATGATGTTCTAGGACAGGTATCACCTGACTTAATGGTGTTCTAGGACAGGTTGGGCCTGACTTAATGATGTTCTAGGACAGGTATCGCCTGACTAAAGGATGTTCTAGGAAAGGTGTTGTCTGACTTAATGATGTTCTAGGACAGGTGTGGCCTGACTTAATGATGTTCTAGGACAGGTGTTGCCTGACTTAATGATGTTCTAGGACAGATGTGGCCTGACTTAATTTTGTTCTTGGACAGGTGTGGCCTGACTTAATGATGTTCTAGGACAGGTATAGCCTGACTTAATAATGTTCTAGGACAGGTATCGCCTGACTTAATGATGTTCTAGGACAGGTGTGGCCTGACTTAATGATGTTCTAGGACAGGCGTGGCCTGAATTAATGATGTTCTAGACAGGAATGGCCTGAATTAATGATGTTCTAGACAGGTGTGGTCTGACTTAATGATGTTCTAGGACAGGTATCACCTGACATAATGTTCTAGGACAGGTGTTGCCTGACTTAATGATGTTCTAGGACAGATGCGGCCTGACTTAATTATGTTCTAGGACAGGTGTGGCCTGACTTAATAATGTTCTAGGACGGGCTTTTCCTGACTTAATGATGTTCTAGGACAGGTGTGGCCTGACTTAATGATGTTCTAGGACAGGTCTGGCCTGACTTAATGATGTTCTAGGACAGGTGTGGCCTGACTTAATGATGTTCTAGAACAGGTGTGGCCTGACTTAATGATGTTCTAGGAAGGTATCACCTGACTTAATGATGTTCTAGGACAGGTGTGGCCTTACTTAATGATGTTCTACGACAGGTGTCGCCTGACTTAATGTTGTTCTAGGACAGGTATGGCCTGACATAATGATGTTCTAGGACAGGTGTTGCCTGACTTAATGTTGTTCTAGGACAGGTGTGGCCTGACTTAATGATGTTCTAGGACAGGTTGGGCCTGACTTAATGATGTTCTAGGACAGGTATCGCCTGACTAAATGATGTTCTAGGAAAGGTGAAAGGTGTTGCCTGACTTAATGATGTTCTAGGACAGGTATCGCCTGACTAAATTATGTTCTAGGAACGGTGTTGTCTGACTTAATGATGTTCTAGGACAGGTGTTGCCTGACTTAATGATGTTCTAGGACAGATGTGGCCTGACTTAATTTTGTTCTTGGACAGGTGTGCCCTGACTTAATGATGTTCTAGGACAGGTATAGCCTGACTTAATAATGTTATAGGACAGGTATCGCCTGACTTAATGATGTTCTAGGACAGGTGTGGCCTGACTTAGTTATGTTCTAGGACAGGTCTGGCCTGACTTAATGATGTTATAGGACAGGCGTGGCCTGAACTAATGATGTTCTAGACAGGTGTGGTCTGACTTAATGATGTTCTAGGACAGGTATCACCTGACATAATGTTCTAGGACAGGTGTAGCCTGACTTAAGGATGTTCTAGGACAGGGTGGCCTGACTTAATGATGTTCTAGGACAGATGTGGCCTGACTTAATGATGTTCTAGGACAGGTGTGGCCTGACTTAATTATGTTCTAGGACAGGTGTGTCCTGACTTAATGATGTTCTAGGACAGGTATGGCCTGACTTAATGACGTTCTAGGACAGGTGTTGTCTGACTTAATGATGTTCTAGGACAGGAAGGGCCTGACTTAATGACGTTCTAGGACAGGTGTAGTCAAATCATTTTATCCTCCTAGATTTCCCTTTTTATTGTTCCTCTTTTGACCCAGGTGCTAAAGGGAACAATGTGCCAATTTGGGAGAAAAGTACCTATTGTCTTGTTTACCCTTCCTGCCAATAATAGACCTCACTCCAAAATACAGAGGGCGGGTAATGCAATTGAAATAATGGGAAACTTGGCAGCCATCCCTGTACTGAAGACGGTCTCCTTAGAAGAGGAGTATCCTGTATATAGGTGCTGCCACCCTTTTGAAAAACAACCTGATCAGAGGAAATGCTGAGCTTGTCGGTGCATTATTACTGCTAACCTCCACATCTAATGGATAATGTCAGAAACTCTCTAAACACCACTGGTCCTGTATCAGAGAGTAAGAGAGAGAGATTACTCATTGTAGCCACTATACATTTATCCCAGGCTGGGTTTCTGGGAAGAAAACAGAAACCAGGGTAAAACAAAGTGTGTTGTCACTGTGTCATCATTATACACCTCAGTCCATACTTTATTCCCTCACAAAACAAAGCTACCAACAACAAAAAACTCCTTTCAGAGACCATCTTCTACCACTGTACTCCAACACCAGTATACATTTTCATTGGCTGGATAACCAGTCTATCGTCATTTGGCTAGATAACCAGTCTATCGTCATTGGCTAGATAACCAGTCTATCATCATTGGCTAGATAACCAGTCTATCATCATTGGCTGGATGACCAGTCTATCATCATTGGCTAGATAACCAGTCTATCATCATTGGCTGGATAACCAGTCTATCATCATTGGCTAGATAACCAGTCTATCATCATTGGCTAGATAACCAGTCTATCATCATTGGCTAGATAACCAGTCTATCATCATTGGCTGGATAACCAGTCTATCATCATTGGCTAGATAACCAGTCTATCATCATTGGCTGGATAACCAGTCTATCATCATTGGCTGGATAACCAGTCTATCATCATTGGCTGGATAACCAGTCTATCATCATTGGCTAGATAACCAGTCTATCATCATTGGCATTAAGGAGACTATATATAGGACGATTTACCCATCAGAATAGAAGATTAAGGTGTTGATGATCTTTAGTCAACATGAAGTCACTGACTGTAAACTGGTTCCCAGTTTGTCTTGTTTAACCTGGTCCCAGATCTGTTTGTTGTCTTGTTTGACCTGGTCCCAGATCTGTTTGTTGTCTTGTTTAACCTGGTCCCAGATCTGTTTGTGGTGTCTTGTTTAACCTGGTCCCAGATCTGTTTGTTGTCTTGTTTAACCTGATCCCAGATCTGTTTGTGGTGTCTTGTTTAACCTGGTCCCAGATCTGTTTGTTGTCTTGTTTAACCTGGTTACAGATCTGTTTGTGGTGTCTTGTTTAACCTGGTCCCAGATCTGTTTAATGTCTTGTTTAACCTGGTCCCAGATCTGTTTGTGTTGTCTTGTTTAACCTGGTCCCAGATCTGTTTGTGTTGTCTTGTTTAACCTGGTCCCAGATCTGTTTGTGTTGTCTTGTTTAACCTGGTCCCAGATCTGTTTGTGATGTCTTGTTTAACCTGGTCCCAAATCTGTTTGTGTTGTCTTGTTTAAAATGGTCCCAGATCTGTTCGTGCTATCTTACCACTCTGAGACCAGGTTAAACAGGACAGCATAAACAGACCTGGGACCAGGCTAGACTGGCTTGGCTGGGCTCTGGAAATTAGGTGGTCCATCACACTGACCTGAGGTGAAATACAGCTATTTAATAGACCACCAGTTACACACACACACACACACACACACACACACACACACACACACACACACACACACACACACACACACACACACACACACACACACACACACACACACACACACACACACACACACACACACACACATTATAAAGTGTGCCAGACAGGAATGATAGATAGGTCCAATTTGAGCCAGTAGTGTCTTTATCCTGATGGAATGACTACATCACAGCATTGCCTAAAGTGCCCAAAGTGAGACAGCAGGGGAGTGTTTGTGTGTGTGTGTGTGTGTGTGTGTGTGTGTGTGTGTGTGTGTGTGTGTGTGTGTGTGTGTGTGTGTGTGTGTGTGTGTGTGTGTGTGTGTGTGTGTGTGCGAGTGTGTGTGTAAGAGTGTGTGTGTGTGTGTGTGTGTGTGCATTGAGACGCAGAGGAGGGATACAGTAGAGTCAACAATACAGACACAGTGTACAAATAAATGCTTGGTGTGCACAGTCGCCTCTAGTTTACCAGTCTACCTCTAGTTTACTAGTCTACCTCTTGTTTACCAGTCTACCTCTAGTTTACTAGTCTACCTCTTGTTTACCTACCTCTAGTTTACTACTACCTCTAGTTTACCAGTCTACCTCTAGTTTACCAGTCTACCTCTAGTTTACTAGTCTACCTCTAGTTTACTAGTCTACCTCTAGTTTACCAGTCTACCTCTAGTTTACTAGTCTACCTCTTGTTTACTAGTCTACCTCTAGTTTACTAGTCTACCTCTAGTTTACCAGTCTACCTCTAGTTTACCAGTCTACCTATAGTTTACTAGTCTACCTCTTGTTTACCAGTCTACCTCTAGTTTACTAGTCTACCTCTTGTTTACCAGTCTACCTCTAGTTTACCAGTCTACCTCTAGTTTACCAGTCTACCTCTAGTTTACTAGTCTACCTCCAGTTTACTAGTCTACCTCTAGTTTACCAGTCTACCTCTAGTTTACTAGTCTACCTCTAGTTTACTAGTCTACCTCTAGTTTACTAGTCTACCTCTAGTTTACCAGTCTACCTCTAGTTTACTAGTCTACCTCTTGTTTACTAGTCTACCTCTTGTTTACTAGTCTACCTCTAGTTTACTAGTCTACCTCTTGTTTACTAGTCTACTCTGTTTACTAGTCTACCTCTAGTTTACTAGTCTACCTCTAGTTTACTAGTCTACCTCTTGTTTACTAGTCTACCTCTTGTTTACTAGTCTACCTCTAGTTTACCAGTCTATCTCTTGTTTACTAGTCGATCTCTACCTCTTCTAGTTTACTAGTCTACCTCTAGTTTACTAGTCTACCTCTAGTTTACTAGTCTACCTCTAGTTTACTAGTCTACCTCTAGTTTACTAGTCTACCTCTTGTTTACTAGTCTACCTCTAGTTTACCAGTCTATCTCTTGTTTACTAGTCTATCTACCTCTAGTTTACCAGTCTACCTCTAGTTTACTAGTCTACCTCTAGTTTACTAGTCTACCTGTTGCCTCCTAGTCTACCTCTAGTTTACTACGACCTCTAGTTTACCAGTCTACCTCTAGTTCACTAGTCTACCTGTTGCCTACTAGTCTACCTCTTGTTTACTAGTCTACCTCTTGTCTACTAGTCTACCTCTTGTCTACTAGTATACCTCTTGTCTACTAGTCTACCTCTTGTCTACTAGTCTACATCTTGTCTACTAGTCTACCTCTTGTCTACTAGTCTACCTCTAGTTTACCAGTCTACCTCTTGTCTACTAGTCTACCTATTGTCTACTAGTCTACCTCTTGTCTACTAGTCTACCTCTTGTCTACTGGTCTACCTCTAGTTTACTAGTCTACCTGTTGCCTACTAGTCTACCTCTAGTTTACCATTCTACCTCTAGTTTACTAGTATACCTCTTGTCTACTAGTCTACCTATTGTCTACCAGTCTACCTCTAGTTTACCAGTCTACCTCTAGTTTACCAGTCTACCTCTTGTCTACTAGTCTACCTATTGTCTACTAGTCTACCTCTTGTCTACTAGTCTACCTCTTGTCTACTAGTCTACCTCTTGTCTACTAGTCTACCTCTTGTCTACTAGTCTACCTGTTGCCTACTAGTCTACCTCTTGTCTACTAGTTTACCAGTCTACCTATTGTCTACTAGTCTACCTCTTGTCTACTAGTCTACCTCTTGTCTACTAGTCTACCTCTAGTTTACCAGTCTACCTCTAGTTTACCAGTCTACCTCTAGTTTACTAGTCTACCTCTAGTTTACCAGTCTACCTCTAGTTTACTAGTCTACCTCTAATTTACCAGTCTACCTCTTGTCTACTAGTCTACCTCTAGTTTACTAGTCTACCTCTTGTTTACTAGTCTACCTCTAGTTTACCAGTCTACCTCTAGTTTACCAGTCTACCTCTAGTTTACCAGTCTACCTCTAGTTTACCAGTCTACCTCTAGTTTACCAGTCTACCTCTTGTCTACTAGTCTACCTATTGTGTCTACTGGTCTACCTCTTGTTTTACACACAGCCCAGTGGTACCAGCAGGTTTCTTTGTGGAAAAAGCTTTGGAAAACTCTGTAGTTTAGAGCATTTGTATGCACATCAAACAGCATCCAAAGAGTAGGTTCTAATATTGTGTGAAGGCTTAGAATATCCACTAGCTGGCAGCTGCAGAGGTGAGTTTAATCAATGTGAACACCTTGCTTATACATGAATACTCTCACATGAATATGCTAATGAACCAGTCAAGGCATTGACCATCTCACAATTACACACAGTAGCACCTTGGCTTCGCTCAGACACACACACACACACACACACACACACACACACACACACACACACACACACACACACACACACACACACACACACACACACACACACACACACACACACACACACACCTGGAGGTATTCTGATCTGCAGTGGGCATGTACTCACATTAGGGATAAACTAACTCCCTGTGTCGAAGGCCATGAGTGTTCACATCACATCACATCGCATCACATCACATCGCCACTACTAATACAGTCTGTTGTGTATTGAAGGAAATGCCAATCCTATACTGTTGTTCTCTGTGACTCTGTTCCAAAGAGAACACTATTCCCTTTCAACTGCACTACTTTTAACCAGAGCCAATAGGGAATGGGGCTCCATTTTGGATGTAACCGCAGTAAAATCTTTGGAGCTTGAATACCGGAACCCCTGAACGGCCACATTGGTTTAATTCTGACTGACTCGTAGCTTTGCCCAGAGAGCCTCAGATCCCATACAAACCTTGTCTGCAGGACTCCCACATGCTGCCTCATAGGGACATCCATGAGCTGCAGCAAAGTGGAACTCTGACGTCTCGATCCACTAACACCACCTGTTATGTTAGAAATGATTTGGTTTAGTTATGGTCATTGCATCCTATTTTTCCACGAGTAATAACCCTCATTTCACCATCCTTTTATTTTCCCTTTTGTACTTTAACTATTTCCACATCATTACAACACTGTATATAGACATAATATGACATTTGAAATGTCTTTATTCTTTTGGAACGTTTGTGAGTGTAATATTTACTGTTAATTTTTGATTGTTTATTTCACCTTTGTTTATTATCTATTTCACTTGCTTTGGCAATGTAAACATATGTTTCCCATGCCAATAAAGCCCTTCAATTAACTTAAATTGAATTGATTTGAGAGAGAGAGAGAGAGAGAGAGAGAGAGAGAGAGAGAGAGAGAGAGAGAGAGAGAGAGAGAGAGAGAAAGGGAGAGAGAGAGAGAGAGAGAGAGAGAGAGAGAGAGAGAGAGAGAAATGGAGAGAGAGAGAGAGAGGGAGAGAGAAAGGGAGAGAGAGAAAGGGAGAGAGAGAGAGAGAGAGAGAGAGAGAGAGAGAGAGAGAGAGAGAGAGAGAGAGAGAGAGAGAGAGAGAGAGAGAGAGAGAGAGAGAGAGAGAGAAAGGGAGAGAGAGAAAGGGAGAGAGAGAGAGAGAGAGAGAGAGAATAATTACACTGGAGAGAAATGCTCTCTTAGTATTTTCACTAGAGCAGTGTCATCTATTTTGTGGGGTGTTTCCTATCCAGTACCCCCCAACACACGCGTGTGCAAGCACACACACACACACACACACACACACACACACACACACACACACACACACACACACACACACTCCTGCCCCCCTCCCTGAACAGCAGTCAAGATACTACTCTTGACTCACAGCAGGATTAATGAGCTGCACGAGCTTCATCTGTGCTGCTGTAATTAAAAAATGCATAGCCTAGTACTGAACTATCAGATTTGTAGCTGTTGCCGTGGAAACAGACATGTTACTATACAGTGTTACGCGTCCCTAAATGTGCAGCTAGGCACGGTTAGGATACGCGCATACATCATACATCAGACCACTGCTTTCTCGCCACAATAGCATTTACTCAATGGCTTCGTGTGGAGCAGAGTAGTGATACATGGAAGAGAGTAGTGATACATGGAAGAGAGTAGTGATACATGGAACAGAGTAGTGATACATGGAACAGAGTAGTGATACATGGAACAGGGTAGTGATACATGGAGCAGAGTAGTGATACATGGAGCAGAGTAGTGATACATGGAGCAGAGTAGTGATACATGGAGCAGAGTAGTGATACATGGAACAGAGTAGTGATACATGGAGCAGAGTAGTGATACATGGAGCAGAGTAGTGATACATGGAGCCTGATAGAAATATGGAAATGTCTCACACAAGAGACAGTGGATCTATTACTGGACATGCTTATGTTTGTTTTTCATATTTATATCAGGTTCCTGAGTGGCGCAGGGGTCTAAGGCACTGCATCTCAGTGCTAGAGGGGTCACTACAGACACCCTGGTTCAAACCCAGGCAGTATCACAACCGGCTGTGATCGGGAGTCCCATAGGGCGGCGCACAATTGGCCCAGCGTCGTCCTGGTTTGGCCGGTGTAGGCTGTCATTGTAAATAAGAATTTGTTCTTAATTAACTGCCTTGCCTAGTTAAATAAAGGTTCAAATAATCCGTTGAATGGTTGATCCTGCTGTGTTCACAGTTTGGTTAAACGTGAGATGTAGGAAATGCTATGACTAGAAGAGTTTTCTCCCACCGAACATCAATCTAAACCATCCATCTGCCAATGCTGGAGGAAGGGGTTGTAAACTCCTGCCTGTAAATGCTGGAGGAAGGGGTTGTAAACTCCTGCCTGTAAATGCTGGAGGAAGGGGTTGTAAACTCCTGCCTGTAAATGCTGGAGGAAGGGGTTGTAAACTCCTGCATGTGAATGCTGGAGGAAGGGGTTGTAAACTCCTGTCTGTAAATGCTTGAGGAAGGGGTTGTAAACTCCTGCCTGTAAATGCTGGAGTAAGGGGTTGTAAACTCCTGCCTGTAAATGCTGGAGGAAGGGGTTGTAAACTCCTGCCTGTAAATGCTGGAGGAAGGGGTTGTAAAACTCCTGCCTGTAAATGTTGGAGGAAGGGGTTGTAAACTCCTGCCTGTAAATGCTGGAGGAAGGGGTTGTAAAACTCCTGCCTGTAAATGCTGGAGGAAGGGGTTGTAAAATCTCTGAATTAAAATACCATCCCCTAATCTGGCATCAAATTATAATCTGTAATCAAATTATTGCAAGGTATAGTATTATTCAGAACACCTGGCTTGATAGACCAGCTCTATTTATCTCTCCTCCCCCCCAATCACACAAACAGACATATGAACCCTGTGTGCTCCCTCAACACACACACACACACACACACACACACACACACACACACACACACACACACACACACACACACACACACACTGCTGCAGATAGCAGAAAGCGGTAAGAGCGTTGGGGCTTAACCCCGAAAGGTTGTTAGTTCTAATCCTCGAGCCTACTGGGTGAAAAATATCTATCAATCTGACCTTGAGCAAGTGCACTTAACCTTAATTGCTCTAAGGTCGCCGTCAATAATGGCTGATCCCTGGCCGTGGCCCCACTCTCCGAAGGTGTCTCAGGGAGAGTGGGATATGCAAAAGAGTACATTTCCATGTCACACAACAAACTTCTACAGGTTTACAAGACCTTTGACACACACGTCCAACCCATAGCAAGAATAATGCATTTCAAACATCCTAATTACTAATCTCCATGAATTATGGTGCATCATTATACAGGCCCCGCACGCACAGAGACTGTGACACTCTGACTGAGCCAATACGTTGGTTGACTCTGGCATATAATTCCCTGAGGATCAATATGAGTTGATAGCAGCTGAAGAAGGATGGATTAAAGGGAATTATAACATGATGAAGAGTTATTACAACATGCCGTTCTGACTAGTGATGAGAGGAATTATAACATGATGAAGAGTTATTACAACATGCCGTTCTAACTAGTGATGAGAGGAATTATAACATGATGAAGAGTTATTACAACATGCCGTTCTGACTAGTGATGAGAGGAATTATAACATGATGAAGAGTTATTACAACATGCCGTTCTGACTAGTGATGAGAGGAATTATGACATGATGAAGAGTTATTACAACATACCGTTCTGACTAGTGATGAGGAATTATAACATGATGAAGAGTTATTACAACATACCGTTCTGACTAGTGATGAGAGGAATTATAACATACCGTTCTGACTAGTGATGAGAGGAATTATAACATGATGAAGAGTTATTACAACATACCGTTCTGACTAGTGATGAGGAATTATAACATACCGTTCTGACTAGTGATGAGAGGAATTATAACATGCCGTTCTGACTAGTGATGAGAGGAATTATAACATGATGAAGAGTTATTACAACATGCCGTTCTGACTAGTGATGAGAGGAATTATAACATACCGTTCTGACTAGTGATGAGAGGAATTATAACATGATGAAGAGTTATTACAACATACCGTTCTGACTAGTGATGAGGAATTATAACATACCGTTCTGACTAGTGATGAGGAATTATAACATACTGTTCTGACTAGTGATGAGGAATTATAACATACCGTTCTGACTAGTGATGAGGAATTACAACATACCGTTCTGACTAGTGATGAGGAATTGTAACATGCCTTTCTGACTAGTGATGAGGAATTACAACATACCGTTCTGACTAGTGATGAGGAATTATAACATGATGAAGAGTTATTACAACATACCGTTCTGACTAGTGATGAGAGGAATTATAACATACAGTTCTGACTAGTGATGAGAGGAATTATAACATGATGAAGAGTTATTACAACATACCGTTCTGACTAGTGATGAGGAATTATAACATACCGTTCTGACTAGTGATGAGAGGAATTATAACATGCCGTTCTGACTAGTGATGAGAGGAATTATAACATGATGAAGAGTTATTACAACATGCCGTTCTGACTAGTGATGAGAGGAATTATAACATACCGTTCTGACTAGTGATGAGAGGAATTATAACATGATGAAGAGTTATTACAACATACCGTTCTGACTAGTGATGAGGAATTATAACATACCGTTCTGACTAGTGATGAGGAATTATAACATACTGTTCTGACTAGTGATGAGGAATTATAACATACCGTTCTGACTAGTGATGAGGAATTACAACATACCGTTCTGACTAGTGATGAGGAATTGTAACATGCCTTTCTGACTAGTGATGAGGAATTACAACATACCGTTCTGACTAGTGATGAGGAATTATAACATGATGAAGAGTTATTACAACATACAGTTCTGACTAGTGATGAGAGGAATTATAACATGATGAAGAGTTATTACAACATACCGTTCTGACTAGTGATGAGGAATTATAACATACCGTTCTGACTAGTGATGAGGAATTATAACATACCATTCTGACTAGTGATGAGGAATTATAACATACCGTTCTGACTAGTGATGAGGAATTATAACATACTGTTCTGACTAGTGATGAGGAATTATAACATACTGTTCTGACTAGTGATGAGGAATTATAACATATCGTTCTGACTAGTGATGAGGAATTACAACATGCCGTTCTGACTAGTGATGAGGAATTATAACATACCGTTCTGACTAGTGATGAGGAATTATTTACATAAGTATTCAGACCCTTTGCTGTGAGACTCGAAATTGAGCTCAAGTGCATCCTGTTTCTATTGATCATCCTTGAGATGTTTCTACAACTTGTTTGGAGTCCACCTGTGGTAAATTCAATTGATTGGACATGATTTGGAAAGGCACGTACCGGTCTATATAAGGTCTCACAGTTGACAGTGCATATCAGAGCAAAACCAAGCCATGAGGTCGAAGGAATTGTCCGTAGAGCTCCAAGATAGGATTGTGATCTGGGGAAGGGTACCAAAAAAATTCTGCAGCATTGAAGGATCTGTAGTGCTGTCAGGTCAGAGTTAATTAATCTGTAGTGCTGTCAGGTCAGAGTTAATTAATCTGTAGTGCTGTCAGGTCAGAGTTAATGGATATGTAGTGCTGTCAGGTCAGAGTTAATTCATCTGTAGTGCTGTCAGGTCAGAGTTAACGGATCTGTAGTGCTGTCAGGTCAGAGTTAATGGATCTGTAGTGCTGTCAGGTCAGAGTTAATTAATATGTAGTGCTGTCAGGTCAGAGTTAATTCATCTGTAGTGCTGTCAGGTCAGAGTTAATGGATCTGTAGTGCTGTAGGTCAGAGTTAATGGATCTGTAGTGCTGTCAGGTCAGAGTTAATGGATCTGTAGTGCTGTCAGGTCAGAGTTAATTAATATGTAGTGCTGTCAGGTCAGAGTTAATTAATATGTAGTGCTGTCAGGTCAGAGTTAATGGATCTGTAGTGCTGTCAGGTCAGAGTTAATGGATCTGTAGTGCTGTCAGGTCAGAGTGTCCATCTGGCCTGCACACCGTCATAACCTATGTCTCTGTGTTTTCTACCATCTTGTTGTTTTCGTTGCTAAACAACAAAGACTAGGATGGGTCGGGGTCCTAACTTTCAGTTGAGAGTTAGAACAGTAGAATACACAAGGTGCAATTTCCTCTTGTTATGTCAGTCACTGACAGTCACTCAATTAGTCATGTCAGCTGACATTTTTTAGATCAGTGAGTTAGTCTTGCAGACAGCTATCTAAACTTGCAGTAATCATGGTCGAATTACCAACTCAGGGGGCCCCCATTGATTTTGTTAGTCACTCTCAGTAAGGTATCATGTTAAAAACAGCAAACATTTATCTTAATTTACCCTATGGAAAACTGTGTAGAACTGCAGGAAATTAGCTGTAAAATGGAGAGAGAGAGGGAGGGAGGGAGAGAGGGAGGGAGAGTGAGAGACTGACGGAGAGAGAGTGGGAGGGAGAGGGAGAGGGAGGGAGAGAGACAGATGGAGAGAGAGAGGTAGGGAGAGGGAGGGAGAGAGACAGATGGAGAGAGAGAAGGAGGCAGAGGGAGGGAGAGAGAGAGACAGATGGAGAGAGAGAGGGAGGGAGAGGGAGGGGGAGGGAGGCAGGGAGGGAGGCAGGGAGGGAGGCAGGGAGGGAGGGAGGGGGGAGAGAGAGGGAGGGAGGGAGGGAGGGAGGGAGGGAGGGAGGGAGGGAGGGGGAGAGAGAGAGACAGATGGAGAGAGAGAGGGAGGGAGAGGGAGAGGGAGGGAGAGAGAGAGACAGATGGAGAGAGAGAGGGAGTGAGAGGGAGCGGGAGGGAGGGAGAGAGACAGATGGAGGAAGAGGGGAGGGAGAGGGAGAGGGAGGGAGGGAGGCAGGGAGGGAGGCAGGGAGGGGGGAGAGAGAGGGAGGGAGGGAGGGAGGGAGGGAGGGAGAGGGGGAGGGAGGCGGAGGGAGAGGGAGGGAGATAGAGAGAGAGAGAGGGAGGGAGAGGGAGGGAGAGAGACAGATGGAGAGAGAGAAGGAGGCAGAGGGAGGGAGAGAGAGAGACAGATGGAGAGAGAGAGGGAGGGAGAGGGAGGGAGAGAGAAATAGACAGATGGAGAGAGAGAGAGAGAGAGAGAGAGAGAGAGAGGGAGAGAGAGGGGGAGAGAGACAGACAGAGAGAGAGAGAAGACAAATTCACAGCTGCTAAATAGGAGAAGGCCAGCAGAGCACACCACTGCACAGTAACCAGCCAATCAGGTGTACGATCACCCTCCTCTGATCAGCCAACCAAGTGCACACATCATCACCCTCCTCTGATCAGCCAACCAAGTGCACACATCATCACCCTCCTCTGATCAGCCAACCAAGTGCACACACCATCACCCTCCTCTGATCAGCCTCTGAACAGCCAACCAAGTGTACACATCATCACCCTCTTCATTCACACTAAAGCAAATTGAGCTTCATGGACTGTAAACTGTTTCTGTCACATTACTGTATGTGGCATTTGACCTCTCAGTACCAAATGGCACCCTATTACCTACGTGGTGCACTACTTTTGACCAGAGCCCATAGGGTTCCCATAGGCTATCATAGGGTTCCCATAGGCTATCACAGGGCTCCCATAGGCTATCATAGGGCTCCCATAGGCTATCATAGGGTTCCCATAGGCTATCATAGGGCTCCCATAGGCTATCATAGGGTTCCCATAGGCTATCATAGGGTTCCCATAGGCTATCATAGGGCTCTCATAGGCTATCATAGGGTTCCCATAGGCTATCATAGGACTCCCATAGGCTATCATAGGGTTCCCATAGGCTATCATAGGGCTCTCATAGGCTATCATAGGGTTCCCATAGGCTATCATACGGCTCCCATAGGCTATCATAGGGTTCCCATAGGCTATCATAGGGCTCCCATTGGCTATCATAGGGCTCACATAGGCTATCATATGGCTCCCATAGGCTATCATAGGGCTGCCATAGGCTATCATAGGGCTCCCATAGGCTATCACAGGGCTCCCATAGGGCTATCATATGGTTCTCATACAGCTCTCATAGGGCTTCCATTGGGGTATCATAGGGCTCCCGAAGGGCTATCTATCATAGGGTTATTATGGGGCTCCCATAGGGTTATCATGGGACTCCCATAGGGTTATCATGGGGCTCCCATAGGTTTCCCATATGGTTATCATGGGGCTCCCATATGGTTATCATGGGGCTCCCATAGGGTTATCATGGGGGCTCCCATAGGGTTATCATGGGGTCTCCCATAGGGCTATCATGGGGGCTCCCATAGGGTTATCATGGGGGCTCCCATAGGGCTATCATGGGGCTCCCATAGGTTTCCCATATGGTTATCATGTGGTTATCATAGGACTCCCATGGAGTCATCATAGGGCTCTCATAGGGTTATCATAGGGCTCTCATGGGGCTCTCATAGGGTTATCATAGGGCTCTCATAGGGTTATCATAGGGCTCCCATAGGGTTATCATAGGGCTCTCATAGGGTTATCATAGGGCTCTCATGGGGCTCTCATAGGGTTATCATAGGGCTCTCATAGGGTTATCATAGGGCTCCCATAGGGTTATCATAGGGCTCTCATAGGGTTATCATAGGGCTCTCATAGGGTTATCATAGGGCTCTCATATGGTTATCATGGGGCTCTCATTAGGCTTTCATAGGGTTATCATAGGGCTCTCATAGGGTTATCATAGGGTTATCATAGGGCTCTCATAGGGTTATCATAGGGCTCTCATAGGGTTATCATAGGGCTCTCATATGGTTATCATGGGGCTCTCATAAGGCTCTCATAGGGTTATCATAGGGCTCGCATAGGGCTCCCATAGGGCTCCCATAGGGTTATCATAGGGCTCCCATAGGGCTCCCATAGGGCTCCCATAGGGCTCCCATAGGGCTCTCATAGTGCTCTGTTCAAAAGTGGTGCAATAAGAAATAGGGTGTCATTTGTGATGCAGTCTGTGTTTGTTGTGTCTGTTATGTTTGTTGTGTCTGTTCTGTTTGTTGTGTCTGTTTTGTTTGTTGTGTCTGTTCTGTCTGTTCTGTTTGTTGTGTCTGTTCTGTCTGTTCTGTTTGTTGTGTCTGTTCTGTTTGTTGTGTCTGATCTGTTTGTTGTGTCTGTTCTGTTTGTTGTGTCTGTTTTGTTTGTTGTGTCTGTTTTGTTTGTTGTGTCTGTTCTGTCTGTTCTGTTTGTTGTGTCTGTTCTGTCTGTTTTGTTTGTTGTGTCTGATCTGTTTGTTGTGTCTGTTCTGTTTGTTGTGTCTGTTTTGTTTGTTGGTGTTCTATTGTTGTGTTGTGTCTGTTCTGTCTGTTGGTGTTCTATTGTTGCGTTGTGTCTGTTCTGTCTGTTGGTGTTCTATTGTTGCGTTGTGTCTGTTCTGTCTGTTGGTGTTCTATTGTTGCGTTGTGTCTGTTCTGTCTGTTGGTGTTATATTGTTGTGTTGTGTCTGTTCTGTCTGTTGGTGTTCTATTGTTGCGTTGTGTCTGTTCTGTCTGTTGGTGTTCTATTGTTGCGTTGTGTCTGTTCTGTCTGTTGGTGTGCTATTGTTGTGTTGTGTCTGTTCTGTCTGTTGGTGTGCTATTGTTGTGTTGTGTCTGTTCTGTCTGTTGGTGTGCTATTGTTGCGTTGTGTCTGTTCTGTCTGTTGGTGTGCTATTGTTGTGTTGTGTGTGTAAATGTAAAAAAAAAAAAAACATGTGCTGATGAATGCTCCTCGTAACTAAGCAACAGACAACATGTCAAGCCTCTTGTCTTGTTATTTGACCCATAGAGATACAACAATATGGTATGGCATAGGCTACTATAATTAGTGTTGTATTTAGTTCCGTGGCTGAACCCCTGTGAAATAATGAATCAGTCAAGGCAGGATGTGAACCTGTTATCCAATAACGGGAACAGTTGGCTGTTGAAAATACTGACTTTCCACGTGTCCCAAATCAATCAATTATTCACTGCAGGCACCATACAAAATCAGGGCAACATCAATATTTCAAGGCCTGGTTTATCTTTAAGGCCCGGTTTCCCGATAGCAATGGAACTAAGGCTTAGCAGTGTTTAAACGAAGCATATTTCCTACAAAAGCCGAAGATGTAACATGGGATTCCCAAACAACACGCAGAATGAACAGTCGCTCTTAAGTGCGTCGTTGGAGCATTTTGTCGATACTGATGGGATCGAAAGAAAGGAAACGCTGCTCTCGGGTCCGCTTTCTCAATTCAAATTTGACCTTAACATTATAATTATTTCACAATACTGACGACGGATCAGCTCTTAGAGAGCTATTGTCACCTACGGCTGCAAATATTGATGCGGCGTATTCTAACGCTTTCCCAATAAAAATGCACTAAATCACCGATTTGGCACATCATTGCGCGCATGTTAGGCTACACATCATGAGATATGTTGTGACAAATTACAGACAGTAGCCCACAAGTAGCAAAAATATAATTATATTTATTGAACATTAAATGTATTTCAATATTATTGAAATAGGCCTATAGCCTTCTGTATTCATATTTTAATGCGGTCATTTCGATGTTCATATGAAGCATGATTTTAGTCGCTTGTTTGTATCAATTACAAAGACATGAGCAACTTTGTATCTGCAGTCAACTTTGTTCTGAAGTTATCGGCGGTCACAGAGAGACGATAACTCATGTGATTATATGTATAGCGGAGATCTTCTGTGTATAAGGTGACGCGGGAGGGCAACAACAAAAAAAAGCATCTTGCGACGGACACACTTAGCTGTTTTACGAGTGATCTGAGGCATGTAGATGACGAGCATTATCAAGTGCGACATTAATAACGACGGTTATGGGAAAGAGCTCAGAGATTTATCGATGCTCCTACCAAGGTTCTAGCTAGGAACGCCCTTCACACTGTGTCCTGTATTAAAGTTAATTAGAAGTCATTTTGCAAGCCAATAACTGGAAGTCTATGGATATCTGCTAGCATGCAATTCAACATCGAAATTAGGATATGTCTAAAAAAAATAATACTTGAATCAGTTATAGAACCCATTGCCCTATATGGTTGTGAGGTGTTGGGTCTGCTCACCAACCAAGAATTCACAAAATAGGACAAACACTAAATTGAGACTCTGCATGCAGAATTCTGCAAAACCATCCCCAGTGTACAACGTAAAACACCAAATAATTAATGCAGAGCAGAATTAGGATGATACTCACTAACTATCCGAATCCAGAAAGGAGCCTTCCAATTCTACAACCACCTAAAAGGAAGTGATTCCCAAACTTTCATCACCTACAGAGAGATTAACCTAGTGAAGAGTCCCCTATGCAAGCTGGTCCTGGGGCTCTGTTCACAAACACAAATAGGCCCTACAGAGACCCAGGACAGCAACACAATTAGACTCAACCAAATCATGAGAAAACAAAAAGATAATTACTTGACACATTGGAAAGCATTAACAAAAAAACAGAGCAAACTAGAATGCTATTTGGCCCTAAACTGAGAGTACACAGTGGCAGAATACCTGACCACTGTGACTGACCCAAACTTAAGGAAAGCTTTGACTATGTACAGACTCAGTGAGCATAGCTTTGCTATTGAGAAAGGCTGCTGTAGGCAGACCTGGCTCTCAAGAGAAGACAGGCTATGTGCACACTGCCCACACAATGAGGTGGAAACTGAGCTGCACTTCCTAACCTACTGCCCAATGTATGACCATATTAGAGACACATATTTCCCTCAGATTACACAAACCCACAAAATCCCTTTAATTGGGGAGAGAGAGAGAGAGAGAGAGAGAGAGAGAGAGAGAGAGAGAAGTGGGGGAGGGGTTGTCTCTTCCCACAGCCACAATAGGGGCGGAGGCTATTGTTGTGTTCTCTGTTGCCATGGAACATCTATGGACCATTTTAAACACCATTATGGAACATTTTCCTTTCTTATATTACCATCTAGTGGACGATTGGAGTTAGTGGACATATTTATCATAACATTAGGGAAAGGGAAAGGGGATACCTAGTCAGTTGCACAACTGAATGCATTCAACCGAAAAGTGTCTAATGCATTTAAACCAACCTGATGGAGTCATAGTTTCATTAGGGAACTTATTTTCCCTCCTGAGAGGTTCCTCCTGTTGTTCTCTTAATATTTATATAGATTTATTCTAAACTAAGCAAAAAAATCAACATCCCTTTTCAGGACCCTGTCTTTCAAAGATAATTTGTAAAAATCCAAATAACTTCACTGATCCTCATTGTAAAGGGTTTAAACACTGTTTCCCATGCCTGTTCAATGAACCATAAACCATTAATGAACATGCACCTGTGGAACGGTCGTTAACACTAACAGGTACAGACGGTAGGCAATTAAGGTCACAGTTATGAAAATTTAGGACACTAAAGGCCTTTCTACGGCCTCTGAAAAACACCAAAAGAAAGATTCCCAGGGTCCCTGCTCATCTGCGTGAACGTGCCTGAGGCATGCTGCAAGGAGGCATGAGGACTGCAGATGTGGCCAGAGCAATAAATTGCAATGTCCATACTGTGAGACGTCTAAGACAGCGCAACAGGGAGACAGGACAGACAGCTGATCGTCCTCGCAGTGGCAGACCACGTGTAACAACACCTGCACAGGATCGGTACATCCGAACAACACCCCCCTGGACAGGTAGAGGATGGCAACAACAACTGCCAGAGTTACACCAGGAACACACAATCCCTCCATCAGTGCGCAGACTGTCTGCAATAGGCTGAGAGAGGCTGGACTGAGGGCTTGTAGGCCTGTTGTAAGGCAAGTCCTCACCAGATATCACCGGCAACAACGTCGCCTATGGGCACAAACCCACCGTCGCTGGACCAGACAGGACTGGCAAAAGTGATCTTCACTGACGAGTCGCGGTTTTGTCTCACCAGGGGTGATGGTCGGATTCGCGTTTATCAATGAAGGAATGGGCGTTACACCGAGGCCTGTACTCTGGAGCGGGATCGATTTGGAGGTGGAGGGTGAGTGGACTGAGCTTATTATCATTGCAGGCAATCTCAACGCTGTGCGTTACAGGGAAGACATCCTCCTCCCTCATGTGGTACCCCTCCTGCAGGCTCATCCTGACATGACCCTCCAGCATGACAATGCCACCAGCCATACTGCTCGTTCTGTGCGTGATTTCCTGCAAGACAGGAATGTCAGTGTTCTGCCATGGCCAGCGAAGAGCCCGGATCTCAATCCCATAGAGCACGTCTGGGACCTGTTGGATCGGAGGGTGGGGCTAGGGCCGTTCCCCCAGAAATGTCAGGAACTTGCAGGTGCCTTGGTGGAAGAGTGGGGTAACATATCACAGCAAGAACTGGCAAATCTGGTGCAGTCCATGAGGAGGAGATGCACTGCAGTTCTTAATGCAGCTGGTGGCCACACCAGATACTGACTGTTACTTTTGATTTTGACCCCCCCTTTGTTCAGGGACACATTATTCCATTTCTGTTAGTCACATGTCTGTGGAACTTGTTCAGTTTATGTCTCAGTTGTTGAATTTTGTTATGTTCATACAAATATTTACACATGTTAAGTTTACTGAAAATAAACGCAGCTGACAGTGAGAGGACGTTTATTTTTTTGCTGAGTTTATATGTTAGTTGGTGGTGTGTAATAGTGGTATATAGATGGTGGAGTGTAATAGTGGTATATAGTTGGTGGTATGTAATAGTGGTATATAGTTGGTGGTATGTAATAGTGGTATATAGTTGGTGGTATGTAATAGTGGTATATAGTTGGTGGTGTGTAATAGTGGTATATAGTTGGTGGTATGTAATAGTGGTATATAGTTGGTGGTATGTAATAGTGGTATATAGTTGGTGGTATGTAATAGTGGTATATAGTTGGTGGTATGTAATAGTGGTATATAGTTGGTGGTATATAGTGGTATATAGATGGTAGTGTGTAATAGTGGTATATAGATGGTGGTGTGTAATAGTGGTATATAGATGTTAGTTGGTGGTGTGTAATAGTGGTATATAGTTGGTGGTGTGTAATAGTGGTATATAGATGGTGGTATGTAATAGTGGTATTTAGATGTTAGATGGTGGTGCAATTATTTAATTTCCCCCTTCGTGGTTAGAGCGTCGGGCCAGTAACCGAAAGGTTGCTGGATCGAATCCCAGAGCTGAAGCTAAAAATCTGTCGTTCTGTCCCAGAGCAAGGCAGTTAACCCACTGTTCCCCTGGCACCAAAGACGTGGATGTCGATTAAGGCAGCCACCCCCCCCCCCCCTTTCTGATTCAGAAGGGTTGGGTTACATGCGGTAGACACATTTCAGTTGAAGACACTCAGTTGTACAACTGACTAGGTATCCCCATTTCCCTTTCCTTTTTCGTTTTTGTATCACATAATGTAACGTGATTGAATACAAGCAAACTGACAGTAGGTGGCGACATGCACAAACAAAATGTGCAAACGCCTTGATACCAAAACAGAAGAAGAACCTTACCGCTCTTTTTTTTCTAAAGGGGGCACGGCGTGTGTCACGTTGCGTGGGACAGTCAGGAACACATTCACAACAATGTGGCAGAATCTTTGGAATTGGAAGTAACAGTCCTGTGAGTCCAAATGTTTACACTCTTATGTTGCTAAATTTGATGGGAAATACAACACACATGACAAAATTGCAATTGAGCGTTCAGTAGCTTGCTATAGCTAATGTTAGTTGTCTTGATTTAGCTAACGTAGCCCATTCGACACTTTACTAGTTAAATACACAGGTAGCTGTTGACTAACTAACCTGACGTATTGGTTTAATTTGTCTGTTCCGCTTGAATTGTCCATGTCTTTCTTGTTAACTAGCTAACGTAACGTTACGTAGCTGAAGTGATACAGTTTTTGTCTCTTTCCTTGTGCAACACGATGTGTAACGTTCGCTAATTAGTCAACCTCCGAAAGGGCTTATTAATGTCAAAATGAGT
This sequence comes from Oncorhynchus clarkii lewisi, assembly GCF_045791955.1. NCBI lineage: Eukaryota > Metazoa > Chordata > Actinopteri > Salmoniformes > Salmonidae > Oncorhynchus > Oncorhynchus clarkii. The sequence goes on along the minus strand of NW_027258994.1, from coordinate 4,876 downwards.
TAGCTCTCAGTTTATCTATCTAATCCAAAAAAAGAGCCCTTATGCCGTGACATTGTGAATTCGCAATGCCGTGACCCGGATTCGAACCGGGGTTGCTGCGGCCACAACGCAGAGTACTAACCACTATACGATCACGGCGAGCTACCAGGGCTGTGTGGAAGGAGGGGATTCTGGGCTACTCAAACGTGCACATATGTCTACGCAGTGACGTAAACACGCCCGCTAAGCGGTTTCTCTTTTTTTTCTTCTTCAAAAGCTCGTTCACGGATGTTTAGGAACAGGTATAATTTGCTTGTTTGTTAATTAGCCAGTTCAAATCAATCAATGGAATTTTGAAAGATTAGGATGAACAGTGTCGGAGTCCGCAGTATGTATGTATGAGATGGGATGTATAATCATTATGGACAGTAACGTTTTGTGTATACAGTGTATATAGTGTATCTGAAGAATACGTGGATATAATAGTATATGTAACGTTACAGCAATAGTTGAATAGGATGGCCTTGACTATAATACAGTGTATATTCATGTGAAACGGGTACAACGGTATGTAAACATTATTACATTGACCAGTGGTCCATGTACAAAGGCCTGCAGCCACTACGGTGCAGGGTTGATTAACCGGCTAGTGACAGTGATTAAGTTTAGCTAAACAAACATTTTCGTTTTAGCCAGACTATAGTTATTCCAGGGAGGGAAAAAAAAGAGCCCATTTGCCGTGACATTGTGTATCGCAATGCCGTGACCCGGATTCGAACCGGGGTTGCTGCGGCCACAACGCAGAGTACTAACCACTATACGATCACGGCGAGCTACCAGGGCTGTGCGCTAAGAAGGAGGAAATAGATTTTTAACTGAAGCCTGCAGTGACGTGGACAAGCGCAACCATTTCATTTGCATGCAAGTATTCACATTAATTGTCCAAGCCGTTGTAATATTTCACTCAATGTAATTGATTTAGTTTTGAGATGTATATAATCTAATATTTGCATAGCTAACGTTAGCTAGTACTACCGAAATATATATTTACATTTTATTTGTTTATTTAATCTCTATTTTATCATGGAGTCATAGTGAGACCAATATCTATTTCACAGATTAGCGCTAAATTACAGAAATACCCAACACACATCAGAATACAAATGAAACGCAACCAGAAAGAAAAACATGCTCATAAATGAACATATTCATCAGTAATAAGGTCCGCTTTCTGAATTGACCTACCAAAACATCCAATTGAAGAACCACTAACAACTAAAAGGAGTTTTAACTAACTCAATCGAGACTGAAGGAATTTCCACTTAAACATCCCTGGGACTGGGGTGTGGTTTTACATGCAGCCTGGTTGAGAACCAGTTGAAGAAAGCCTCTGAATTAGCAGTGAGTGATCAACACTATCAAAGTCTTTTGACAGGTCAATTAGAGGGCAGAACAATGTTGCCTTTATCCATACAATTAACACACAATTTACATATTTCATATCAACACTAGCGTATGGTGTGTGTGTGTGTATATATATATATATATTACCCATGTTGTATGCCAAGTGTGTGTGTGTGTATATATATATATATACCAACGTTTGTTGTGTGTGTGTATATATAATTACCCATGTTTGTTGTATGCCAAATAGCTGTTTTTATAGTAGTTTGAATGGCTAACAGTGGCTTTTTCTCAGGAGGATACTCCAGAGCTGTGATAATGAATGGAAAACTCATCCCCCATACTCCACTGGCTGTGGACTTCTGGCAGGTCAGGAAGTGTCCGCATGTCCGCCTGTTCTTCCTGTCCCATATGCACAGTGACCATACCGTGAGCCTGACCTCGACCTGGGCCAACAGACCAATCTACTGTTCACCGGTTACTGCCACGCTGCTCAAACTCAAACTACAGGTGTGAAAGACAAAGTATCAATTGTATTCTACATTAAACACACGGCAACATGAGGAATGTAGATATGGGATAATTGTTTAAACTATTCTTGCTTGCCATTACCAATTCTTGAGCTAGCTTTTGAAATATGAATGACTGTATACACCATAGCGTCAGTGGAGGCTGGTGAAGGGAGGACGGCTCATAGTAATAGCTGGAATGGAGCGACTGAGACCATGTATTTGATCCCATTCCACCAATTCCGCTCCAGCAATTACCATGAGCCCGTCCTCCCCAATTAAGGTGCCACCAACCACCCTCTGCGTAGCATCTACTTTTTTAATTTGCAAAAGTGTTGATTAGCTTTTAGGTGCTCTATACTTCAGTTTGTGATAAGGCCTCCTCTCCTCTTCCCTGTGTTCAGGTCAGAGAGAGATGGATCCATCCTCTAGAGGTGGGCGAACCCAACATGTTGCCTCTGGATGATATAGGCAAGGAGAGGTTGACCGTCACTCTCATGGATGCTAACCACTGTCCAGGGGCGGTCATGTTCCTGTTCCAAGGATACTTTGGCACCATACTGTATACTGGTGACTATTCCACACACTATACTCTACACTGGTGACTATTCTACACGCCATACTGTACATACTACACTGTACTTCACAGTCTCTCTCTCTAACTAGTCAACTTTGGCATTTAGCCAGCCAATGAAGTGACACACAGATTGTACAATATTAGGAGGCAATATATATATATATATATATATATATATATATATATATATATAATCTCAGCAAAAAAAGAAACGTCCTCTCACTGTCAGCTGCGTTTATTTTCAGCAAACTTAACATGTAAATATTTGTATGAACATAAGATTCAACAACTGAGAGACAAACTGAACAAGTTTCACAGACATGTGACCAACAGAAATGTAATAATGTGTCCCTGAACAAAGGGGGGGGGGTCAAAATCAAAAGTAACAGTCAGTATCTGGTGTGGCCACCAGCTGCATTAAGTACTGCAGTGCATCTCCTGCTCATGGACTGCACCAGATTTGCCAGTTCTTGCTGTGATATGTCACCCCACTCTTCCGCCAAGGCACCTGCAAGTTCCCGGACATTTCTGGGGGGAATGGCCCAGCCCCACCCTCTGATCCGACAGGTCCCAGACGTGCTCAATGGGATTGAGATCCGGGCTCTTCGCTGGCCATGGAGGAACACTGACATTCCTGTCTTGCAGGAAATCACACACAGAACGAGCAGCATGGCTGGTGGCATTGTCATGCTGGAGGGTCATGTCAGGATGAGCCTGCAGGAAGGGTACCACATGAGGGTGGAGGATGTCTTCCCTGTAACGCACAGCGTTGAGATTGCCTGCAATGCTCAACAAGCTCAGTCCGATGATGCTGTGACACACCGCCCCAGACCATGATGGACCCTCCACCTCCAAATCGATCCCGCTCCAGAGTACAGTCCTCGGTGAAAACGCTCCTTCCTTCGACAAGAAATGCAAATCCGACCATCACCCCTGGTGAGACGAAAACTCGTCTTGTCAGTGAAGTGCACTTTTTGCCAGTCCTGTCTGGTCCAGCGACGGTGGGTTTGTGCCCATAGGCAACGTTGTTGCCAGTGATGTCTGGTGAGGACCTGCCTTACAACAGGCCTACAAGCCCTCAGTCCAGCCTATTGAGGACAGTCTGAGCACTGATAGAGGGATTGTGCGTTCCTGGTGTAACTCGGGCAGTTGTTGTTGCCATCCTGTATCTGTCCCGCAGGTGTGATGTTCGGATGTACCGATCCTGTGCAGGTGTTGTTACACGTGGTCTGCCACTGCGAGGACGATCAGCTGTCCGCCCTGTTTCCCTGTTGCGCTGTCTTAGGCGCTCACAGTACAGACAATGCAATTTATTGCCCTGGCCACATCTGCAGTCTTCATGCCTCCTTGCAGCATGCCTGTTCACACAGATGAGCAGGGACCCTGGGCATCTTTCTTTTGGTGTAGAAAGGATCAGTACAAAGGCCTCTTTAGTGTCCTAAGTTTAATTGCCTACCGTCTGTAAGCTGTTAGTGTCTTAACGAACGTTCCATAGGTGCATGTTCATTAATTGTTTGTTTCATTAACAAGCATGGGAAGCAGTGTTTAAACCCTTTACAATGAAGATTTGTGAAGTTATTTGGATTTTTACGAATTATCTTTGAAAAACAGGGTCCTGAAAAAGGGACGTTTCGTTTTTTGCTGAGTTTATATATGTAACAGTATAAATTTAGACCGTCCCCTCGCGCATACCCGGGCGTGAACCAGGGACCTTCTGCACACATCAACAGTCACCCTCCAAGCATCGTTACCCATCGCTCCACAAAAGCCGCGGCCCTTGCAAAGCAAGGGGAACTACTACTTCAAGGTCTCAGAGCAAGTGACGTCACCGATTGAAACGCTATTTAGCGCACACTGCTAACTAAGCTAGCCGTTTCACATCCGTTACATATATACAGTGCCTTGCGAAAGTATTCGGCCCCCTTGAACTTTGCGACCTTTTGCCACATTTCAGGCTTCAAACATAAAGATATAAAACTGTATTTTTTTGTGAAGAATCAACAACAAGTGGGACGCAATCATGAAGTGGAACGACATTTATTGGATATTTCAAACTTTTTTAACAAATCAAAAACTGAAGAATTGGGCATGCAAAATTATTCAGCCCCCTTAAGGTAATACTTTGTAGCGCCACCTTTTGCTGCGATTACAGCTGTAAGTCGCTTGGGGTATGTCTCTATCAGTTTTGCACATCGAGAGACTGACATTTTTTCCCATTCCTCCTTGCAAAACAGCTCGAGCTCAGTGAGGTTGGATGGAGAGCATTTGTGAACAGCAGTTCTCAGTTCTTTCCACAGATTCTCGATTGGATTCAGGTCTGGACTTTGACTTGGCCATTCTAACACCTGGATATGTTTATTTTTGAACCATTCCATTGTAGATTTTGCTTTATGTTTTGGATCATTGT
>NW_027258993.1:25000-44548 GCF_045791955.1 Oncorhynchus clarkii lewisi | reverse complement strand
ATGGAGGGTAGGTGGTAGGGGATGGAGGGAAAGAGGTGGGGGATGGAGGGTAGGAGTTAGGGGATGGAGGGTAGGAGTTAGGGGATGGAGGGTAGGTGGTAGGGGATGGAGGGTAGGTGGTAGGGGATGGAGGGTAGGTGGTAGGGGATGGAGGGTAGGTGGTAGGGGATGGAGGTAGGTGGTAGGGAATGTTGGGTAGGAGTTAGGGGATGGAGGGTAGGTGGTAGGGGATGGAGGGTAGGTGGTAGGGGATGGAGGGTAGGTGGTAGGGGATGGAGGGTAGGTGGTATGGAATGTTGGGTAGGAGTTAGGGGATGGAGGGTAGGTGGTAGGGGATGGAGGGTAGGTGGTAGGGGATGGAGGGTAGGAGTTAGGGGATGGAGGGTAGGTGGTGGGGGATGGAGGGTAGGTGGTAGGGGATGGAGGGTAGGTGGTAGGGGATGGAGGGTAGAGGGTAGGAGATAGGGGATGGAGGGTAGGTGGTAGGGGATGGAGGGTAGGAGTTAGGGGATGGAGGGTAGGAGGTAGGGGATGGAGGGTAGGTGGTAGGGGATGGAGGGTAGGTGTAGGGGATGGAGGTTAGGTGGTAGGGGATGGAGGGTAGGTGGTAGGGGATGGAGGGAAGGAGGTGGGGGATGGAGGGTAGGAGTTAGGGGATGGAGGGTAGGAGGTAGGGGATGGAGGGTAGGTGGTAGGGGATGGAGGGTAGGTGGTAGGGGATGGAGGGTAGGAGGTAGGGGATGGAGGGTAGGTGGTAGGGGATGGAGGGTAGGAGGTAGGGGATGGAGGGTAGGAGGTAGGGGATGGAGGGTAGGAGGTAGGGGATGGAGGGTAGGAGGTAGGGGATGGAGGGTAGGAGGTAGGGGATGGAGGGTAGGTGGTAGGGGATGGAGGGTAGGTGGTAGGGGATGGAGGGTAGGTGGTAGGGGATGGAGGGTAGGTGGTAGGGGATGGAGGGTAGGTGGTAGGGGATGGAGGGTAGGAGGTAGGGGATGGAGGGTAGGTGGTAGGGGATGGAGGGTAGGTGGTAGGGGATGGAGGGTAGGAGTTAGGGGATGGAGGGTAGGTAGTAGGGGATGGAGGGTAGGTGGTAGGGGTGGAGGGTAGGTGGTAGGGGATGGAGGGTAGGTGGTAGGGGATGGAGGGTAGGTGGGTAGGGGATGGAGGGTAGGAGGGTAGGGGATGGAGGGTAGGTGGGTAGGGGATGGAGGGTAGGTGGTAGGGGATGGAGGGTAGGAGTTAGGGGATGGAGGGTAGGTGGTAGGGGATGGAGGGTAGGAGGTAGGGGATGGAGGGTAGGAGGTAGGGGATGGAGGGTAGGAGGGTAGGAGGTAGGGGATGGAGGGTAGGTGGTAGGGGATGGAGGGTAGGAGGTAGGGGATGGAGGGTAGGAGGTAGGGGATGGAGGGTAGGAGGGTAGGAGGTAGGGGATGGAGGGTAGGTGGTAGGGGATGGAGGGTAGGTGGTAGGGGATGGAGGGTAGGTGGGTAGGGGATGGAGGGTAGGAGGTAGGGGATGGGGGGGTAGGTGGGTTGTAATTACCATGCAGCGGTACCAGAAGTGACATGTTTGAGGAACAGATGAAGAGAGCTACATGACCTGGTAATGGTGATATTTCTTCCTCCTCTGAGAAACCCATTTATTCTACCGCTCAGCAAATCAAGGCCCTGTCACTGGCCACTCATCCCCTGGCCAGACCGAAACACACACACACACACACACACACACACACACACACACACACACACACACACACACACACACACACACACACACACACACACACACACACACACACACATACACAGACACACACACACACACTGCATAATTGGACAATGGAATGCAGATGAATGCTCTCGGTACATTCTGTCGTGTGTGTATGTGTGTGTGCAGGCTGCTCTCTCCGTGTCTAAATGAGCCGTAATGGGGGTAGGACCTCAGCAGCACTAAAGAGAGAGAGCTGACACATGCAGGACAAACCTGGCATTTCTTCCCTGAGAAAAGAGGCTATATTGCACATCTGTCACTGCTGTGTAGACAATTACTCACACACAGAGAAGACAGGGAAAAACAAAGAGGGAAGAGAGAGAGAGAGAAGAGAAAGAGACAGAGAAAGAGAGAGAGATAGGCAGCGAAAGAGAGAAAGAGAGAGAGAGAGAGACAGAGACAGAGACAGAGAGAGAGAGAGAGAGAGAGAGAGAGAGAGAGAGAGAGAGAGAGAGAGAGAGAGAGAGAGGGGGGGAACTGCTGGGAGCGTGGTGGAACTAGGCCTCTTTCTCTCCCCCTCATTCTGCTTCCTATTGAGTGTTGCTACCTTAATCATGGTGAATGTCCCTGCCAGTGATTTTGTCAAGTCAGAGAGAGATGAGAGATAATCAAGGCATTTACCCCATACCTCTTCTAATGACTACACTAGGGCACGCAGAAAAAGGTAGGGCTAGCATTGCGTGGTGGTGTTTTCTGGTATTTATGCTACTGTCATCTCAGATCTATGAGTGCCTTGGCTTTGATTGGTATATGGCTTCGCACTTTTGTATATTGTGTTGTTGTGAGATGGGTTCGAATCCCGTATCTAATGTGTCAAAATTCTGCAACATCACGGTTCTCCCTGAGATCTAGACGCCTGCTTTTGGGGGGAGGAAGTAGAGTACCACAGAGGTAGAGAGAGGAAGTAGAGTACCACAGAGGGAGAGAGAGGAAGTAGTGTACCACAGAGGGAGAGAGGGGAAGTAGAGTACCACAGCGGTAGAGAGAGGAAGTAGGGTACCACAGAGGGAGAGAGAGGAAGTAGAGTACCACAGATGGAGAGAGAGGAAGTAGGGTACCACAGAGGGAGAGAGAGGAAGTAGAGTACCACAGATGGAGAGAGAGGAAGTAGGGTACCACAGAGGGAGAGAGAGGAAGTAGAGTACCACAGATGGAGAGAGAGGAAGTAGAGTACCACAGAGGGAGAGAGGGGAAGTAGAGTACCACAGATGGAGAGAGAGGAAGTAGGGTACCACAGAGGGAGAGAGAGGAAGTAGAGTACCACAGATGGAGAGAGAGGAAGTAGAGTACCACAGAGGGAGAGAGGGGAAGTAGGGTACCACAGATGGAGAGAGAGGAAGTAGTGTACCACAGAGGGAGAGAGGGGAAGTAGAGTACCACAGAGGTAGAGAGAGGAAGTAGAGTACCACAGATGGAGAGAGAGGAAGTAGGGTACCACAGATGGAGAGAGAGGAAGTAGTGTACCACAGAGGTAGAGAGAGGAAGTAGAGTACCACAGATGGAGAGAGAGGAAGTAGAGTACCACAGATGGAGAGAGAGGAAGTAGGGTACCACAGATGGAGAGAGAGGAAGTAGGGTACCACAGATGGAGAGAGAGGAAGTAGTGTACCACAGAGGTAGAGAGAGGAAGTAGAGTACCACAGATGGAGAGAGAGGAAGTAGGGTACCACAGCGGTAGAGAGAGGAAGTAGGGTACCACAGAGGTAGAGAGAGGAAGTAGGGTACCACAGAGGGAGAGAGAGGAAGTAGAGTACCACAGATGGAGAGAGAGGAAGTAGGGTACCACATATGGAGAGAGAGGAAGTAGTGTACCACAGAGGTAGAGAGAGGAAGTAGAGTACCACAGCGGTAGAGAGAGGAAGTAGGGTACCACAGAGGTAGAGAGAGGAAGTAGGGTACCACAGAGGGAGAGAGAGGAAGTAGAGTACCACAGATGGAGAGAGAGGAAGTAGGGTACCACAGATGGAGAGAGAGGAAGTAGTGTACCACAGAGGTAGAGAGAGGAAGTAGGGTACCACAGAGGGAGAGAGAGGAAGTAGAGTACCACAGATGGAGAGAGAGGAAGTAGGGTACCACAGATGGAGAGAGAGGAAGTAGTGTACCACAGAGATAGAGAGAGGAAGTAGAGTACCACAGATGGAGAGAGAGGAAGTAGTGTACCACAGAGGTAGAGAGAGGAAGTAGAGTACCACAGCGGTAGAGAGAGGAAGTAGGGTACCACAGAGGTAGAGAGAGGAAGTAGGGTACCACAGAGGGAGAGAGAGGAAGTAGAGTACCACAGATGGAGAGAGAGGAAGTAGGGTACCACAGATGGAGAGAGAGGAAGTAGTGTACCACAGAGGTAGAGAGAGGAAGTAGAGTACCACAGATGGAGAGAGAGGAAGTAGTGTACCACAGAGGTAAAGAGAGGAAGTAGAGTACCACAGATGGAGAGAGAGGAAGTAGGGTACCACAGAGGGAGAGAGAGGAAGTAGAGTACCACAGATGGAGAGAGAGGAAGTAGGGTACCACAGAGGGAGAGCGAGGAAGTAGAGTACCACAGAGGGAGACTTACAGCATGGAAGTGTAAATCCAGGATGCAGATTCATCACGCAACAATAGAGGTGTTTCTGACTGTAAGGTGTGTGTGTTAGCGTGTGTGTGTTTGTGTGTGTTTGTGTGATTCCATGTGTGTGTGTGTGTGCCTATGTATCAGGTGTGTGATGCCAATGAGGCTTGGCTTGGGTTGGGAGCAGCAGGGTTTTTCACGCTCTGATGACCAGGTGCAGAAGAGCTACAGTAAATCAGTCAAAGAAACGACTTGTTCATACTTAAACTTCCTTCAGAATGCCAAGTCTCCCCCAGGCCACTTTTTACACCTCTACTGATTATTGTGCGCATAGACACACACATTATGTGTGTGTTATTGAAGTCTTGGGATTTGGTGTCAAATCACAAACTCCGTCCACCAAGTAGCTGCAATTCCCTGCTAAATCAAGGACTGTATCTGTAAATACAATACGTTTTTCCCGTTGAGAGATTTCAATATAGAGAAACTACACACAACTTCTACACAAGTCGGCTGACATCACAATAAACAACAATCGCCTCACGACATGTACATGTATGAGTTTGAAATTAGTTTCATCTCCATTGATGAGGGAGCACATTTAACCATGAGTCCACAGAAGCAACACATGACCTATTTTCTGGTTGTAATTCATGTGTGTTCTGTGGTAAAATTTCTGGATTTCACTGCCGAGACGCACTGATTAATATAGCAAAGGTTAGGGAGGCCAAGGCCCATCTCTCTCTCTCTCTCTCTCTCTCTCTCTCTCTCTCTCTCTCTCTCTCTCTCTCTCTCTCCCCATCTCTCTCTCTCTCTCTCTCTCTCTCTCTCTCTCTCGTGTGAGCCGTATGGTGTAACTCAGAGAGTATATCAGTACAGGTGAACTTCTCACAAGGAAAAAAAGTTCAAGACTCAGAGAGGAAAGAATAACGGAAAGGGATCATCTATATCATACAATTCAAGTCTAAAGCTGTAAAAGCTCTTTGCCTAATAGGCTAGTAAAACAGTGAGTTCGTATAGGGACACTGGATCACATGAGGATTTCCTGAACAGCCTGGCAAGGAGTTGGAAGATAACCCTGTGTGCGTGTGTGTGTGTGTGCGTGCGTGTGTGCGTGCGTGCGTGCATGCGCGCGGTGGCAGCATGGCGTTAGTAGACCAGTAAACTGCTCAACACCAGGAGAACAGCAGGTAAAGCTGGTTATTAGGTGATTGGTGCCAACCATAGAATTAGGAATTAGAACTGGTTGCCAACACGTAGACGTCCCCTAACTGGTCTCCCACTCATAGTCATGGACCATTTGCCTTAGACACACACATTTGATTTGGTTGGTTTTATTTGCCAATTGAAAAACACAACACAACCACACATGTGGATGCAATGCGTACATTTTGTTGTTGTTGAGGATAACACAGTATAAAATGTAAGGATTTCCATTGTGGTTCAAACGGTAAACATGTTCCACATTCCCAGCTAAAGTAAACATCACATGGTCCAAATAACTCAGCAGAAGTGCAAAGATCAAAACGTAATACATCCTACAGATGACAGGGTTGCTCTCCTTGGGAATAGCTGGCGGAGCTCGACACAAAGATCATGACGCGCATGCACACACCTCACCCATTTACCTCTTCACCTAACACACACACGCACACACGCACACGCACACGCACACACACACACACACACACACACACACACACACACACACAGCCTCTCTCCACCCCATTTATTCTCTTCCTCTCCCTCCATCCACTCATAACTTCATCCATCTGCTGCTTCCCCCACTCTCCTCCTCATCTCTCCATCTCCTCTCTTTTGTTCACCCCTTAACCCTCTGCCCCTCAGCCTCTCATCCCAGTGGCGTGAGTTGAGGGACTGGCATCTCGCCTGCCACACTGTGTCTGTAGGAGGTGTGTGTTTTGTATTGACTTCCCAGCCCATGTCTCCCACTGTTCTCCACATGTAGTATTAGTTCCTCTGCTCTTTCTCCTTGACCCAGCCTGCCTGAACCAAACTTTACAGCATCCTGCTGTGACTTTGTTCCAGGAGTGTGTTTGGTCACATTGTGTGTCAGAAAAAAGGCTTGCTTGTGTTCCTGTACACACACCCTGTCTGTGTGGGAGGAGGGGAGACGAGGGGGAGGTCAGACTACTCTTTACCCTCCCAGTTGTTGGCCAGTTAAACCGTTCCACAGGTGAAGCAGAGGGCCAGCCTACCTTCCTGGTTGCCTGCCTTCTTCAGGCGTGGGGGCCGGAGCCGGGTAGAGGATTGTCCTTGTCTGGTCACGTCTCTGAGGCCACGGTCGGGCACAGCCCCGCTCCTCCTCCCTGGTTCCCTCTCTCCTTTCCTCCACCTCTTTTCCTCCTCTCCGCTTTTCTGTCTCACCCGGGAGTCCGAGCACCGCTGGCCAAAGGGGATTAAGGTGATGGATTCTCTAACACACGCAAACACACAAGCACGTAGGAATGTACACACATGCACGTAGGAATTCACAAACACACACACAAACCTCCTGCTTTCTCACACCAGGCCCTCTAATCACAAGGTGTAAAGGGAACCCGTGGACTTTGGACAACGAGCGTTACATTTAATACGGCCCCCACACGGAACCAATTCACATCCCAGACAGACTCTCACACTCCATATGCCAGACGGGAGACACACACCGTCATACTCTGTTTCGCTGGGATGGGGAGACACCAGGCAGAGAGAGAGAGAAGGAGATACCTCTTTTCTTTTGCACTGTCTCGTGTAATATCAACTCAAGAGACTACAACGATGGCCACATTCATTACAATTCCAGTGCAATGAGGTCATCTACACATCTGCATTGTTTACAGCAGTGATTTGATGTGACCATAGAATATTGGGGTGAATGCGTGCGACACAATAATCCCCTTTTAGAATCCACTGAAATACCATGCGAACTTGTTCTAGCTTAGCAAATCTTAAATCCTCTAAAGATTTGCATTGTTGGCCGCCTGACAACCATGTTACCCTCCAAGACATGACGGCTCCGCTTTACCTCTCCGTATCCCTCTCAACAGGGGTAAACAAACAGTCCAGCCGGATTTAGAGGTTCACAACAAGGCACATGTCTGCCGCAACGACACAAAAGTCATGTTCCAATCGAAACTGAAGAGGTTTTCAGCCAAGGCACAGTCGGTATAATTATTTCAAACACGGGAAAGCAAATCACTTTAGGACGTGGATTTGCATCTCATTAAGGCCATACAAAGACAGGATTACCCAAACAGACAGGGAAACTAGTCCTCATCTCCTACAGATGAATGGAACCAGATACGTGCTCGGTTGTGAGAGACAATATTAAAGCTACTATCGATCCCATTTGTTAAATATAGCTTGTTAAAAATATATACATTAGTGTAATAAAGAAAAAGAACGAAAATAGAATGGTCATGTTTTGAACAGGTTTGCTAACGTCGCTAACGTTAGCATGCTAACACTGGATATAATGTAATGCTGTACATAAACTCAGGGTTGCAAATGCTATGTATTGGCCAATGAGAGGCTAATGAAGCCACCGGTCGGCCATATTGGCTCTCCCCAGAAGAACCAGTCCTCCATAGGAATTCTACTGTATTTGAGTGTTTCATGGACAAAATTAAATGCATTAATTAAAATGTGGTTGTCTTGGGGACAGTAACATTTTAACTTTCAAAAATATACATTTTAAGGAAATTTTTTTTAAATGTATTTTCTTCATATTTTTGTATGTTTAGCTCACATAATATCATTTTAAAGTATGTACTAAGGTTTCTGTAGCCGAATAAATGTGGCAAAAACCAATGTAGATATTAATAAATGCATTGCTGTAAGCTTCCAAAATATTTGTTGCAATGTTGGGGGAGTGCCAAGACGGAGCTAAAAGCAGAGCACCCATATCTGTCGGCGCCATCTAAATCGACTTTGTGGAGAAGGTGGAAAGCTTCAAGTTCCTCGGCGTACGCATCACTGACAATCTGGAATGGAAATGATCTGTCCACCCACACACACAGTGTGGTGAAGAAGGCGCAACTGCTCCTCTTCAACCTCAGGAGGCTGAAGACATTTGCCTTGTCACCTAAAACCCTCACAAACCTTTACAGATGCACAATTGAGAGCATCCTGTCGGACTGTATCTCAGCCTGGTACGGCAACTACACCGTCTGCACCCGCAGGACTCTCCAGAGGGCGGTGCGGTCTGCCCAACGCATCCCCAGGGGGCAAACTACCTGCCCCCCAGGATATCTACAGCACCCGATGTCACAGGAAGATCACAAAGATCATCAAGGATATCAACCACCCGAGCCATGGCCTGTTCAACCCACTATCAACCAGAAGGCGAGGTCAGTACATGTGCATCAAAGCTGGGACAGAGAGACTCAAAAACAGCTTCTATCTCAAGGCAATTAAATAGCCATCACTAGCTGGCTTCCACCCAGTTACGCAACCCTGCACCTTAGAGGCTGCTGCCCTATATATATAGATTTGAAATCACTGACCACTTTAATAATGGAACGCTAGTCACTTTAATAATGTTTACATACTGCTTTACTCATCTCATATGAATATACTGTATTCTATTCTACTGTATTTTAGTCAATGCTCAATTTCAGTTGTTCAATCTAATATGTATATATTTCTTAAGTCCATTATTTTACTTTTAGATTTGTGTGTATTGTTGTGAATTGTTAGATACTACTGTACTGTTGGAGCTAGGAACACAAGCATTACGCTACACCCGCAATAACATCTGCTAAATATGTGTATGTGCCAGTTGATTTGATTTGACTTGAAGATGGAGGCACCCCCACTATCAGTGATCTAGTGTATAGTATATACACTACCGTTCAAAAGTTTGGAGTCACTTAGAAATAACCTTGTTTTTGAAAGAAAAGCTAAATGTTTTGTCCATTAAAATAACATCAAATTGATCCGAAATACAGTGTCGACATTGTTAATGTTGTAAATGGCTATTGTAGCTGGAAACGACAGATTTTTAATGGAATATCTACATAGGCGTACAGAGGCACATTATCAGCAACCATCACTCCTGTGTTCCAATGGCACGTTGTGTTAGCTAATCCAAGTTCATCATTTTAAAAGGCTAATTGATCATTAGAAAACATTTTTGCAATTATGTTAGCACAGCTGAAACTGTTGTACTGATTAAAACAGCACTAAAACTGGCCTTCTTTAGACTAGTTGAGTATCTGGAGCCAGTTTGCGCAGTTCTTTGAAGGGAGTAGTACACAGCGTTGTACGAGATCTTCAGTTTCTTGGCAATTTCTCGCATGGAATAGCCTTCCTTTCCCAGAACAAGAATAGACAGACAAAGAAAATTATTTGTTCTTTGACATTTTGAGCCTGTAATCGAACACACAAATGCTGATGCCCCAGATACTCAACTAGTCTAAAGAAGGCCATATTTATTGCTTCTTTAATCAGGACAACAGTTTTCAGCTGTACTAACATAATTGCAAAAGGGTTTTCTAATGATCAATTAGCCCTTTAAAATGATAAACTTAGATTAGCTAACACAACGTGCCAATGGAACACAGGAGTGGTTGCTGATAATGTGCTTTTCTTTCAAAAACAACGATATTTCTAAGTGGCCCCAAACTTTTGAATGGTAGTGTAAATCATTGATATAATGCATTATGGGTTAGGTACATTATGTCATGGAAGGGCAGCCATTTTCTCTGACCCAGTTTGACAATTTAAAGATATCAAAGTTATGTTTCGAAAACTTTGTCTACTTTGGATAAAAGTGCCCATTGAATGGTAATATTATTGTAACATTTTGGGACACATATTGGATGGTAGCATGGTACTGTCTTAACTCTAAGATGTTCCTTCCTCTTCCATCCAGTCTGGCTTACCGTAATGAAATCCTTTAAACCTTTCCTCCTTTCTTGGAAAGATCTACTGCTCCACATCTTCCCTCCGCCTTCTCACCCCTCTCTTTCCCCCCTTTGCACCCACCCCCTATCCTCAAACTCCTTGCTCCCCCTACCTAGCCATCCACTCACGGTAGCAGCAGACTGTCCATTTTCTTCCCTCTCCTTACCCCCTCCCCCCCCCCTTTCCTTAGCCTCGCTCACCTCCTTTCTCAGTCCCTAGAAAGGTGATTGACTTGTGTAATTGGCTCAAGAGATGACAATCGACTGTGTGTATGTGTGTGGCAGCTGATCCAGCCAGCTGACTGCTAGCCTAATTGGCAGCTTGTTAAGCAATTTGGATCCTGGAGAGGATGTATTGATGTGTGTGTGAACAGACTTGTACATAGGAGCTGGGTCACACACATTCAATGGGATAGAACAGCCTTCACAAAGGTCTATGTGACTGATGCCTTTCCTTTGTACATATATAAGAATATTTGCCTGGCTAGCCACACTCCTTGCCCCGGCCAAATGCTACACCACGCCCATGGACGTTAGTTTCTTGCAACTAGCTCTCACAGTCCCACGTCAGAATTAGACATTCATCTAAATTGTAAAATTTCAACATTTTTAAGGTGAAGTTTCTAAATGTCACATTTCAAAGTGTAAGTTTAGGCATTTCACATTTTCAAGGTTCGGGTTAAGTTCAGGCATTAACTGAATGTTCTATCACTGGATTCAAATTTGCAACCTCTGGAATCAGAGGCAGATGTTTACGCCTATCCACCATCCCCGTTTACAACGCCCTAGCAAAACCGAAACCTACTTGAAGGTAACAGCGCTCACTGTTGCCCCTAGTGGCCAATTTCCACATAATCTTCCGATGTCCTCAGACATGAATAGACATCGAATACTGACTTGTATCCCGGGTGACCGGGTTGGTTTCTCCTCCTCAATGAGTCTGGATCCGACAATTCCTACAACGCAAACACATTCTAACCGTTCTGATTGGTCCCAGAAACCAATGGACTGAGCCAGAGCCAGAACACGTGGGTAAAGCAACATTATGAAAAACTGTCATTGGCTTTGAAACGCTGATTGGTTAGAGATGATCCAATCGCTGGGGAACACAGTCAACCCACTTGTCCCACACTGACCTGATTACAGCTAGCTCGACTATCTGGTCTGGTGTCTCGTTTATCGAAGCGGATAATCCTGGAAATAATGTGGAAGTTTTCCAGAGACATTGTTGCACGGAAAAGTTCTCTGCCAGTTTCTGCATCCCACAGGGATTCTGTGGATTCCCCGTTGGATCTGAAAACACCAGGAAGGATAAGAACCCCATGTAAATGAGTTTGGTCCATCTCCTTCCATCTCTCTCCAAAAATACGCCTTCCCTCCAAATTAGTGCAGTCCAGAATGATTTTCTGGATGGTGTCTGGGATGAACCGTTCAAAAGAAGACTTTATGTTCTGCACATGAGTAACCGCCATCCTTATCACATTGACAGCCATGCAGGGTGGCTCATTCCATATTTCTCCTCCTGCCGGCTGCTGATGGGCTTGATGCTGACGGGCTGGTCCTGTGGCTGGCTGCTGACGTGCTGGTCCCGTGGCTGACTGAGGGTCAATCTTATCCTCTTCTTCCAACTCTCTGTCAGACTCCGAATTGAAATAGACATGATCCTCATATTGGAAAAATGTTCATGCAAAGCTATTTATTTGTTGTGTCCCTCCCTCAATTTGCACCCGGCTGGGTTAGAGTGTGGGAAAATACTGGAACATTGTGCAGGTTCCCGCAAGACATTGTAGTTCCACTCACTACAAAGGGTAAAGACTGTGAGAAAAGTGGGAGACAGGCAGACAGGCAGGGAGACAGACAGGTTATTGGTGTTATGTTGAAACAGCAGGCCCAGGGAGGAGGAAGACAGAGTGAAGGCACAAAGCAAAACTTTTTGTTTAATTTTTACGTGTTTTCACCTACACACACACTTTTCCACACTGTTATTACCCTCGGTTCCAGTGGACCCGAACACCACATATGTAATATAAATGTGTGCACAGTGTGCATTCAATGAAAATGTGTTATTTTACGTTCTTCAAAGAAAATGAGACAAGGCCAATGAGTCTCAGGTTGAAAAAATAATTAATGGTGTCATTTTTTCTTTTAGTAAACATTGAAAATGGGTCCCACAGACCTGAACACCACACAAGGGTTAAACAAACAATATTGGAATCACCATGGTGACAACAACCATAAACTATCAGCTCCATCTGATTGATAGATTAAGATAGAATATGAGATTAGCTATAATACTGCATATTTTTGTCTCTGCCCATAAATATATATATATGTTTATTTTATTTATAATTATTATTTTCAGAGGGTTGGGGGGGGGGCTTGCTCTGACCTTCCGGGGAAGCCCAAGGAAACTGTACTATGCCACGGATTGCCATTAGTTTTGTTAGCAATTGAGTGTGTGTCCATGTGCGTGCATGTTTGTGTGTGCAACAGTGTCTCTACTTCCTCAGGCGTATGGAGAAGTTCGGCATGCTCCCCCGGATCCTCTCCAAATTGTAATGCTGCACCATCGAGGATGTCCTGCCTGACTGGCTGCATCACGGTATGGAAACTGCTCCTTACATGACCACAAGGCCCTTCATTGGGTGGTCCTATACCCATGCTCCCACCAGTACAAGACATCTACTCCAAGTGGTGCTTGAGGAAGGCCTGCAACATCATCAATTATCCAGTTCACCCCAGCCACAGACTATTTTCTTCGTTGACATCTGGCTGACGGTACCAGAGCATCGGGTCCTGGACCTCCCAGCTCAGAGACATTTTTTACCCACAAGCCAACTCTTGAACCAGGACTGACTGCCTCCACAACAACATTTTCTTGCTCTTACTCCCTGCACCTTACGACACGTGTCCAGTGTCCAATGACCCAATCACTGGACACTTTAATGAATGGATCGCTGGTCACTTTAAACAATGCCATTTTAAATAATGCCACTTTAATAATGTCTACATATTTTACATTACTCATATCACATGTATATACTATATTTTATACCATCTATTGCACCTTGCCTATGCCGCTCGGCCATCGCTCATCCATACGTATATTTACATGTACATATTCTCATCCACCCCTTTAGATGTGTGTGTATTAGGTAGTTGTTGGGGAATTGTTAGATTACTTGTTAGATATTGCTGCACTGTAGGAACTAGAAGCACAAGCATTTCGTTACACTCACATTAACATCTGCTAACCATGTGTATGTGACCAATACATTTGATTTGATTTGACGTACACACGGTCACACATAGGCACGAACACACACACACACACACACACACACTTCATGACTACTGCTACTGTACTCCTATTATTCTACTGCACAATGTCTACTATTCTACTGCACGATAATCATTTGCACACGTGCAAATATCTTTCATTAATTTGAGTGTCTCGTATTACATTTCTGTTACATTTTTATCCTGTTTTCATTAATTGTGCTTTTATTGTTTTGTACTCTTTTATTCACTTAATTAATTGTTTCATGGAACTAGATAGAGCCGTGACTGCATGGAACTAGATAGAGCCGTGACTGCATGGAACTAGATAGAGCCGTGACTGCATGGAACTAGATAGAGCCGTGACTGCATGGAACTAGATGGAGCCGTGACTGCATGGAACTAGATAGAGCCGTGACTGCATGGAACTAGATAGAGCCGTGACTGCATGGAACTAGATAGAGCCGTGACTGCATGGAACTAGATAGAGCCGTGACGGCATGGAACTAGATAGAGCCGTGACTGCATGGATCTAGATAGAGCCGTGACTGCATGGAACTAGATAGAGCCGTGACTGCATGGAACTAGATAGAGCCGTGACTGCATGGAACTAGATAGAGCCGTGACTGCATGGAACTAGATAGTGCCGTGACTGCATGGAACTAGATAGAGCCGTGACGGCATGGAACTCGATAGAGCCGTGACGGCATGGAACTAGATAGAGCCGTGACTGCATGGAACTCGATAGAGCCGTGACTGCATGGAACTCGATAGAGCCGTGACTGCATGGAACTAGATAGAGCCGTGACTGCATGGAACTAGATAGAGCCGTGACGGCATGGAACTAGATAGAGCCGTGACTGCATGGAACTAGATAGAGCCGTGACTGCATGGAACTAGATAGAGCCGTGACTGCATGGATCTCGATAGAGCCGTGACTGCATGGAACTAGATAGAGCCGTGACTGCATGGAACTAGATAGAGCCGTGACTGCATCGATCTCGATAGAGCCGTGACTGCATGGAACTAGATAGAGCCGTGACTGCATGGAACAAGATAGAGCCGTGACTGCATGGATCTCGATAGAGCCATCTACACACAAACACTTTATAATATTTGTAATATTGTAGTATTGTACATTTGTAATAATGGAGTAATGATGAAATAAAGTTATGTATTGTTTTATTTTATGATGTAGGCTCTTGTTTTGTTGTGATGTCATTGTGTTAATCCTGTTTGGGCTCCAGGAAGAGTAACTGCTGCATTTGCAGCTGTTACTTAGTAACCTAATAAATACTAAATACTAAGTTGTTGCATTGTCGAGTGGGGAATCTGCAAGTAAGCGTTTTGTTACACTGTGTACACCATGTACAGTATATCATGTGTATACTGTGTGACTAATAAACAAACTTGACTTGACTTGACAACTTGTGTGTGTGATGGAAGCAGTGAAGTGTCCTCAGATGAGTTTCCTGTGCCTCTGGCAGCTGAACAGGTGTGGAGTCTGTGTCTAATCAGGTTAACTGAAGGAGGCTATGGCAAAACAGTAACTATGGCAAAACAGTAACTATGGCAAAACAGTAACTATGGCAAAACAGTAACTATGGCAAAACAGTAACTCTGGCAAAACAGTAACTATGGCAAAACTGTAACTATGGCAAAACAGTAACTATGGCAAGGCTATACAGTGGAAATACGTTTGACTGTAATCAAAGCGTAGAACAAGATAAAAAAAGCGACGGAAATCTACTGAACCAGTGTATCTTAATATTACACAATAAAGTAGCCTGCAAAATAAAATGGCAACTTAGTATAGCAAGAGCCAAAACGGCTCGCTACATTTTTTGCCACGGTTAAGTTGATGGATCACAGGCCTTTTGAAATTACGGGCCATTAAGGCTAGAAAGGTTAAACATGCATTGTAGCAAAGCTGTCAAAAGCAAGACCTTTCCCATTTTCACACGCTGATGTGAAGGCCAGGCTCAGCCAAAACTGAAAATAGATATGAATACCATGAATATGTCTTATTAGACTACCTGACGTTAGAGCCGAAAGAAGGAGGGATGAGAGAGGAAGTGAGAGGAAGAGAGTGAGTGAGTGAGTGAGTGAGTGAGTGAGTGAGTGAGTGAGTGAGTGAGTGAGTGAGTGAGTGAGTGAGTGAGTGAAAAATAATGCAGACAGAGAGGCAGGGAGAGAGAGATGGTGAGTGTGAGAAAGAGAGACAGGAGAAGAGAAGAAAAAGAAAGAGATTGTAGACAGTGCATGATAAGGGGTAGAGAGAGAGAGAGAGAGAGAGAGAGAGAGAGAGAGAGAGATGAAAGAAAGAAAGAGACAGAGGGAGGAAGTTAATTTGGAGATTGTGGGCAATAATACGACCAGTCACCCACGACACACAGTGACCGCGCACCCTGCCTGATTCACGGCATTGTGGGTAGGGAAGGACAGAACAGCGATAGGATTTGAAAGGCGTTCCGCTTGGGTACCCTGCTGATTTGCATTCAACGATGGAGACACAAGGACACACACGCATACACACATGGCTTCAGGGGGACTGGATACGGTCAACACCCCTAATTAAGACAATCCTCCATTCCAAAATACCTGAGAGAGAGAGAGAAAGAGAGAGAGATGCCGAAAGAGAGAGAGAGAGAGAAAGGGAAAAAATAGAGAGAGAAAGATGGAGAGAGAAAGAGAGAAAGAGAGAGAGAGAGAGAGAGAGAGAGAGAGAGAGAGAGAGAGAGATGGAGAGATGGAGAGAGAGAGACAGAGAGATGGAGAGATGGAGAGAGAGAGGAAAAAAATAGAGAGAGAAAGATGGAGAGAGAAAGAGAGAAAGATAGAGAGAGAGAGAGAGAGAGAGACAGAGAGATGGAGAGATAGAGAGAGAGAGACAGACAGCGAGATGGAGAGATACAGCACATGGAACAGGCTGGCCCACTAAAACCTGGCTCTCCACATTGCTTTTTGGGGATGTTATTTTTCGCTTTACGATTCCGATAATTATGATATTAGAAAGGAGCGAACGATAAGTTCCTGATGCGATTGTTCCCCCGTCTCCCTTTTATTGCAGAGCATCAGAGAGAGAGAGGGACTCGTCAATGAGTAATTTTCCTTTCTTTTACAGCAGCATAAATTTAACGGGGAAATATGCGGGGAGAAATCCTTTTAGCGGGTGATTTATGGGCGTCTGATGGTGGAATCATAGATCACTGAGGCCACGGCAGACACTGATGGGCCGGATGAGGGCCACTAATGCCCACAGAACAAAATGTAACCAATCTGTGGAGGCCCTCAACCATGCAATAGGCCTAATAGAAACTCCCAAACTGTCTGCCTGTCACTGCTGACGACTGGGAGAGAGGGAAGGGGGAGGGAGGGAAGACTGGAGAGAGAGGGGGGTGACTGTGGAGGGAGGTTATAAATGTACCTGTTGTGAAAGGAGGGCGAGAGAGAGAGAGAGAGGGTGAGAGAGAGAGAGAGAGAGAGAGAGAGGAGAGAGAGAGAGAGAGAGAGAGAGAGAGAGAGAGGGGGAGAGAGGGAGAGAGAGAGAGAGGGTGAGAGAGAGAGAGAGAGAGAGAGGGAGAGAGAGAGAGAGAGAGAGAGAGGGAGAGAGAGGGTGAGAGAGAGAGAGAGAGAGAGAGAGAGAGAGGGAGAGAGAGAGGGAGAGAGAGAGAGAGAGAGAGAGAGAGAGAGAGGGAAAGAGAGAGAGAAAGCCCAGGTGTATACTTGACTGCTCTGTCGTTCGCTCGCAGAGGGGACCCTAAATGCCAAGCTAAAAAAGATATCCATAAAAGTGGTAAACAAATAAATAAATCCTAGAAAATAATAAAGTGATGTGTGAGCGCATACACAAACACGCACACACACACACACACACACGCACATACACATACACACACGCACATACACATACACACACGCACACACATACACAAACACACACACACATACACAAACACACACATACACAAACACACACATACACAAACACACAAACACACAAACACGCACACACACACACAAACACGCACACACATACATACACAAACACACACATACACAAACACACACATACACACACAAACACGCACACACATACACAAAAACGCACACACATACACAAACACGCGCACACATACACAAACACGCACACACACACACACAAACACGCACACACACACACACACACACACACACACATGCGTGTTTGTGTATGTGTGTGCGTGTTTGTGTATGTGTGTGCGTGTGTGTGTGTTTGTGTATGTGTGTGTGTGTGTTTGTGTATGTGTGTGCGTGTTTGTGTATGTGTGTGTGTGTGTTTGTGTATGTGTGTGCGTGTTTGTGTGTGTATGTGTGTGTTTGTGTATGTGTGTGTGCGTGTTTGTGTGTGCGTGTTTGTGTGTGTGTGCGTGTTTGTGTGTTTGTGTATGTGTGTGTTTGTGTATGTGTGTGTTTGTGTATGTGTGTGTGTGTTTGTGTATGTGTGTGTGTGTGCGTGTTTGTGTATGTGTGTGCGTGTTTGTGTATGCGCTCACACATCACTTTATTCTTTTCTAGGATTTATTTATTTGTTTACCACTTTTATGGATATCTTTTTTAGCTTGGCATTTAGGGTCCCCTCTGCGAGCGAACGACAGAGCAGTCAAGTATACACCTGGGCTTTCTCTCTCTCTTTCCCTCTCTCTCTCTCTCTCTCTCTCTCTCTCTCTCTCTCTCTCTCTCTCTCTCTCTCTCTCTCTCACGCACACACCGGCAGAGCTTTAATCAGGGCTGGGCCAGTGAAGACAGTTACACACAGCCACCGGTCCTGTTTCTATTGAAACAAAACCATATTATCTGACAGTAGCTACAGAGTACACATTAGATGTTTCTTTTAGGATGCGACTGAGCCTCATATAAACACAGGGCCTCATCAGAGGTCACTTAGGAACATGCCAACAATTATGCAATGCTGTACAATGGTCAATCATAGGTCTTGGGTGAGAAGGTGTGACATAGCCAATGCTGTTCAAATGCTATGCATACACACCCTCACACACACTCTCACACACAAGGTGAACACTTTAATCACCTTGATGTGTTCCATGGCTGTGGTCCACGCACACACACACACACACACACACACACACACACACACACACACACACTAACACACACACACACACACACGCACACACACACACACACACGCATACTCGCGCTAGTGTCCTCCACACAATATAAAACCTCAGCTCACCTCAATGTATTTATCATAAAACATGGAAACCAAACCAACTTGACCTCTTCCTCTCCTCTTTCTCTTCCCTCCCTCCCTCTGTCCCCTGGTTAAAGAGAGTAACTCTGCTTCCATTAAGGAGAATATGCAGCGCTTCACTTTGGGGAGAGAGGAGGCCAGGGGTTCACTCGTCTGCATTCAGAGTGAAAGTCTCTCGCTCCACTCGTTTAACAGCCGACCGCCACAATCACCCCTTAGGTAAGGTTAAACACCTGCCCCTATACCTATTTATGAGGGAGGGAGGGAGGGAGGGAGGGAGGGAGGGAGGGAGGGAGGGAGGGAGGGAGGGAGGGAGGAAGGGAGGGAGGGAGGGAGGGAGCTAAATAGATTATGTTTCAAATAGCCAAGGTCTAGGCCATGTACATGAGGCTAGTATGATTAAGGAGAAAGGGTGCAGAGAAAAAGGAGAAAGAGGGTGAGGGGAGAGGAGAGGAGAGGTGGAGATGAGAGGGAAAGAAAAGAGTGATGAGAAAGGAGGGAGGGGAAAACGGAGTGAGAGAGGTGAGGTAGAGCCGTATTTAACCTGTGTTGCTGTGTCTCCAGCCGACTGGAAGAGGTCAACAGTGACTTTACTGAAATCTATCCCCTGTCAGAGGAGAGAGAACCCACTGCAGCCAACAGACAAGCCTTTTCTCTCCTCATATTCTCCACTTTGTTAGCCCCACGCTGTGAGCCAGATACACAGCCCACATGGCCTGCCATCACAGGGCTGGTGTGCGAGAGACAAAAAGACAGCCGAGGAGAGGAGGAGATGCAGTCAAGCAGGC
>NW_027258993.1:17500-20000 GCF_045791955.1 Oncorhynchus clarkii lewisi | reverse complement strand
TTCCTCCTCAATGTCCACATCCCAGTCACTCAGTTCTGTCTCTATTGAAGTCTGCTTTTCTTGCTTTGTCTCTTGTGTCTTTTTCCCACTCTGTTCATCCTCAGACTTCTTCTTCTCCTCCTCTATCACCGGCTTAGCCTCAATTTCCCTCTCTTCCCCACTCTACAACACACATAAAGACAGATGAGATGAATAAATTGTGTCCTGCCCTTTGCAATCCCGTGGTAACAAAGTGTCTACATTTAGCCACCCATACAGACCCTATGGCCAAGCAGCAAGTGTAAATGAGAGGTGTTTTCTCTTACCACAGAGCATTTCTGTCTGCCTTGGTCGGCGCTCTGCTTAACACTTCTCTTCACTTCCTGGTTCTCGCTCTGAGTTTCCATTCTCACTACCTGGTTCTGAGCCCTGCTCTGGACTTCCATATTTAGTCCCTGGTTCTGAGCCCTGCTCTGGACTTCCACATTTGGTCCCAGGTTCTCTAGCTTGCTCTGAAACATCCTTAGTGACTTTCTCTCCTTCCTGATTTGTTCAGCCTCGGACCTGAGAGAGAACACCTTCCTGTTCACAGATATCACTCTGTGGTCAACCTCCTTTCTCTTCACCACTATCTCCCTCTCCATCCTGCGCACCTCTCTCTCCCTTCTGTCCGCATCCATTTTTTGCCTGGCCAGATGTGCCCTCTCTCTCGTTTTCTCCTCATCCTCCCTTTTCTTTTCCTCCCTCTCCTTGTTTCTCAGGAAGGTTTCCCTTTCTCTTTTCTCTTCGTGGGAACGGATACGCTGCATTTCCACAAGCATCTGGTGTCTTTTCTCTTCCTCCTTCCTCTGATAATGGCTCTGGCTTTTCTCCTTCCCTCTCGCTCCGTCTCCTTGGCAGCAGCGGCACCCCTCATTCATCTCCTCCACCCCTCTTCCTCTCCTTCCATCTCCCTCCTCGTCACTCCTCTTTTTCACCCCGGTGTTTTCCGTCCTCGACTCCTCTCCGTCCACCTCTCTCGCCACCTGATCGCTGGCGGGGTCGTCCGTCTCTCTGAGGTTCTCAATCACTCTCCTCCTCTGAGGAAGGTCCATAATCAGCAGCTTGAACACCTTTTAGTAATAATAAACAAAAACATTTTTATTAGCAAGGTATTTAGACATTACACTCAACAAGTGAACTTTAACAAAAACCTGTTTTTAACATGTAACAACAACATGAAAAACAACCATTTGAAATACATATGCACTTTCATGCGTATAGATATTTTGCACAGGTCCCCAAAAAAACAAGTGTCTTTAATGTATTTTGTTTTGACTGGTTCTGGTTGCACTTTTATAATTATGTTCGGGGGAAAAGGAGCTTTCCTCAGGCTTCTCCTTCTCAGTGGGAGAGCAGCGGATCTTTGACACAGACACGCAAAAATGAGCCCCAAACAGAAAATGCTTGTTTGTGATTAAGGAAATATGCTTAGTTCTTAATTAAATATGGAGTTTTTGAAATCAAATGTTCTTGTATTTCTTCTTTCTGAAAGGTCTGACAAGACAAAATAAACGTTTGTCTGTTTTTACTTGTTTTTTTTGACTGTCTTGAGTGTGTTTAAACTGTGCGGGTCAATCTGACTCATACCACAATGGACGTCATATTTTTTCCCCCAGCAAAACACCAGTGTTAATAAGTAACATCATAACAGAAGATGAATTTGTAGCTCAATTGTAAATACCATGTTCCTCTGAGCCTTCTCCCTCAGTCTCCACTCCTGTTGTATCTCCACGATCCAGCTCTCCACCTCCCTCTTCCGGTTGCTGAGCTTCTTCTCTGTCCATCTCCTCTCCTCAAAGAGCTTCTCCTGGAGATGTGAGTCAAAGAAGTCCTTCCACGCCTCCTCCCCCTCCTTCTCAGTCAGGAACTTCATCACTCGTTCCTGTGGAGAGAACCAGTGAGAGAGAAAGGAACGGAAGTATGCAGCCAAACACTGTGCAGCCGGAAAGAACTCAGACCGCTTGACTTTTACCACATTTTGTTACTGTCACAGCCTTATTCTAAAATGTGACATAAAAACGTTTCCTCTGCAATCTCTGAAAAGAGATGTCCAACCTGACAGAGCTGAAGAGGTTCTGCAGAGAAGAGCGGGAGAAACTCTCCAAATGCAGGTGCGCCAAGCTTGTGGCGTCAGACCCAAGAAGACTTGTGGCTGTAATCGCTGCCACAGTTGCTTCAACAAAGTACTGAGTAAATGGTCTGAATACTTATGGAAATGTGACATCTCCCCCAATTTCTTTTACAAATTTAAATACATTTTAGAATAAGGCTGTAACGTAACAAAATGTGGATAAAGTCAAGGGGTCTGAATACTTTCCGAATGCACAGTAGATTATCAGAATAATATCATGCTCACACTACTGACTAGCTTTGAAGTAACCAGCACAAATCATTATAAAAAAAAATAAGGAAAAGTCTCTTCTCACCTGGGAATGAAGTATTCCAGCAGAATCTCCATCAGAGTACTTCTCATATATTT